>NW_025777290.1:0-285290 GCF_021130785.1 Homalodisca vitripennis
ATTTATCACATTAAAATTAATGAAAGACGGCTGCAACAAAACATGTTTGTCTCTATGTTATGTATGTGGTTCGGGGTAATTTGGTAACAAAAATCGCTTTATTTGTTAATAGTAGTCATGACGTAAACAGGCAATGTGAAGATAAAAAACCATGTAAGAAGAAACATATGGAATACTACAATTGAACATGTTTAATATCTTTTAAATAGATTTTGATAAAATTAAATATTTTTATTTACAAAAATTCGTTGAACTCACGCCATCGTTAGGATGGAGACGATGCACGGGACCCGGAATAAGTGAAATGGCCAAGAGACTTGATAAGGACCAGGACCTTTTTAATTTGCTACTGTTTTTTAGTGTTAAAAATCTTTCAACACGCAGGGACGTAGAAAATCTACACCAGAAGTTACGCTGGCGAAGACGGGATTGAATATCAAGGACTTATAGATAAGTTACGCCTATGCGTAAGCAGAAGCAAACTTGCGATTTATGGTGTTAAATCCTTCAGTTACTCTAATTGTTACAGAAAGAATCAGTTTTACCAAATATCTCTTTGAAATCATCTAAGCGTTTTAAGATCCATTCTCACATATTTTATTAAAATTTTATATAGAAGATTACCAGAGAATTATTAACTTAAATGTGTCTGAGAGAAAGACTCTTTCAGGCATTTTATACGTTGTATAAAAATAAGTTGAAAATTACTTGAAATTAGTGAATGTTAGCTCATTCAGATTAAAATTCATATAAGTATTGCAGTTAATTTATTTAAACTCATATGACTTTCTAAAAACGGTTTTGTACAGATTTTGAGGCGGAATTATAGTCTACTAGCTGTTTCCCGCGGCTTCGCACCGCTTTTTCGTAAGTTTTTGCCCGCGATGTGATGAGCATTTCTGGTTTGAAGTAAAATTATATTTCCAACCCCGATGTGGTTGGGCAGATTTTACCTTGATGTCACGATCAAGAAAATATGTCAAAAATGTATTGTACATGGCAATAATGTATTTTATTACAAAAACAATTAAGTTGGTCTACCACTCAACCTTTAAGTTCAACCAAAAAATTTAGGTTTAGACAATTATACATCATAACTTAGCGCCTCAAATGTCTCTAAATAGTGTTTCACTGTTTTAATATACGTATTCTATCTCGTAATTGAAGGTTATAATGTGCAGGCGCTTTGAAATACTTTTCTTCTTTGTATTCGTTTATATTCTCGACATTAAGCGAATAATTCAGATAATAACTATCCTATCTTCTAAGTTAGGACTAAAATTACGGATACATGTTTAATATTCTAGTATTGAAATTGGTTTTCAGTCGTTTTGGATGTTTATTGGCAACCATTACATTCGTTGACTCACAAATTTTTTATATATATAAGATCATTTTATTAATGTAATTCAACTAGTTGATGAGGATTACCACCAGTAGCTCTCTTCCACTTTACAATGAGACTAGGAAATTTCCGGATTGGAAAGTATACTAATTATATTATAGGTTTTGGAAATAACTTCTTAGGTTACATTGTAACCTTTAAATGTTTAACTTACACTATTATTAAAAATATTACTCCGAAGAAAGTAATAAATGCTATATTTAAAAATAATTCCAGCTTCTAATTGGTATAAAACACCACTAAAATTGTTTTTCGGGATATCATTTTCATAGCACACTGACAGAAAAGGCAATATACCAGATGGGAACATCAAAATACTTGTTAGGAAGTGACGAGCTATCTAGCCTTAGAGGTGTTAAAGTTTATACCCAGATACCTCGGTAACTGAGGCTCTGTCTGGTTGTTACATGCTCATTTTACTTTAAACATAATAAATGCTACTATAAATTGCTATTCAATATTTTCTCTTGTTAATGAATGAGTGCTATAATGTTTAACACTATAATCTTTAATTTATACATAGAACTGTAAAACTCAATTAGCTTTGAATTAAAATAGTGTACCTTGCAAACTAGATTTTTAAAGAGCCTACTCGACCTTAAGGTCCATATCAGATTCCATTACTATTTCTTAAGAAAATTGTATTCGTCAATGATATTGAGATAATCTACTTCAAAAACCACGCAGATAACGTAACTCGCATAAGGAATTTAAATGTATATTATCTCTACGATTGTTTTCAGTTTTTTATTGTTTTGTAAAAGAGTTATTTGAAGACTTAATAGTCTGTGTTGTTTAAAAAAAATATAAGGTTTACAGAAAATATTTTTGACATTTGATTCTTTAAATTCATTTGTCCTTAACTTGTAATTAGAGGTTATGCCCGTGTTACTTCTCTGTTTGTTAGTCTGCAAGATATAACGAAAACGAACCAAACTATAGCGTTTTAAATTAGCATAAAGCTTAATTTTTATTTATTTATATTTGTGTTTGATATTAGTGTAATATTAACTGATGGGATTTGGATGAGCGGCAGCTAAAATTTTTGCAAAGTTCCTCTAGGTATCCGTATAAAAACGAGAAAATAGTTGAATAAACAAATATGTAAGTGAACCAATCAGTATCAAGTAAGATTAAGTAACACTTTTATTAAGAGTAAAAATAAAGTATAGTATATTGTAGTCAATGTTAAACTTTGTTGTCAATATGTAACTTTAATCGCACTCTTGCATTTTGGTAACCTCAGATGCTTACCAGAAAACTGGTATAAAGCCTTGCATGAAATTTCTACATAGACAAGAATGAGTTATATTATGGTTCATGTCCTACCATTGAATTAGGCTAAGCGTCATAGAAGTTGCACAGTTATTAAGTTTCATTTTGTATAATACATATTTTCGCAACCCTGTTATTCGTTCATGGTTAGCGTAAGTAACCTGATGTTCATAGTAACTACATTTCTAATTCTTGTGCAACTAATAAACTTTTTCTCTCGAACTTCGTAATCTGAACATATTGCTGCAAAGCAACACCTACCGTAAGTAAAATATATATTTCCACATTATAAATTAACCTTTCATGTGAGACATCTAGTTTGAAAGTAATATAAATTAACAATTTTAAATAATAAAGTAATTTGATGATGTTTTCTTTGGAATATTAATTCAGTTAATAGTTGGGGTGATGTCCTTCTGACAAGATGACATTGTAATCATTATAAGTTGTCTCGATAAGTGGCTAATACTGTTAATATTTTGTTTTAGGCGAGTTTAAGAGTGCTCAACTATGATTACAACTTAGAATACTTCCAGTATTCATGGTTTAGACTTCTAGTCTGAAAATATTTACTTTTTACGACTACAACTGCAATTTCGAATCAAGATGCTTACGCTACGCGTGTAATTCGACATCGACGTAAATGGAAGTCACATTTTAAAGTTTTACTAAATTATTAAGTTCGTAGGCAAATATCCAAAGTACATTGAAAGTATTAGGCTCTCCCCCAAGCATACTAACATTAAGTTCATTACTACTCTATTTTGGATGCAACGTGGCAAGATATTATTTTATTTTAATATCTAGAAGTGGTGCTTGTAGGTTCAATTCCACAATTAAACTTATACGTATATTTTGCGAATCGAATATTCATTTCTACGACCTCAGATATATCCAACCCCATGTGTTTCGTCCAATCGGTACAAAGACATCACTTAGTAAGGAACACAATATCTCATTTTTCCCTGTTGAAATGTAAAAATGTCTTTTCTGGATGATTGTTTTTCTGCTCATCTCCTCACATGATATTCAGAAAATAAAATAAATAACCTACAAAGTTAAAAATGTTTTCACTGTTTGGTTAAAATTATATATTCTCCCAGTAGATTTTCCTCTTTCTCTTGAAAATTGGATTTTACATACCACGGTCAATGGTTTTCTTCACAAAGCGTATTAAATTTTCAATGGTGCTAGTAGTTGCAAATAATGTCAAAAGCGTTTGTTTCGTATTTTACTCTACTAACTAATATTGTAGTCAACAGGCCATAATTATGTATTCGTTGCTAAATTATACTTCCCTAATTATGTTTCGTGTAACAAAGATAAAACAGGCTAAAAATAGAAATGCCTGTAATTACTTTTCTTAACATTAGCACAATAACGTCATATCATATTTCCAAAGTTTTTTTTATAAAACGGTTTACTAATAACAAGACTAAGTTTCTAATCTCAGTTTTCTAACATAGAACTGACGGAGGCAATTCTTTTATTTCCGTCTGTTACAACCCTGCATTATTGGCTAAGTTTCTAATTCAATGAATACCTGTACTTACTTAAGTGATTCATTGGCTATAAATGTTTAAAGCTATATAATATAAGCCTAATAGACAACTCCTACATTAGCTGAGTAATTCTGTCTCAGCTTATCAACTCCAGGGCCCGAGTTCGATTGCTTGTTAGGGCACGCTGTATACACATAGCAACAACAATTTAACCTAGTCTAAAGTACGATCATTGATAAGAAAATCTTTCCTTAGTATATAAATTTAAATTAGAGTATCAATAAAATCTAGAATTCGCAGCAGAATTTTACTTTCTAGAACTATAACAAGGGAGTTTTAATTTAAGTTTTTTAAAAGATTCACCAATGGTGTGTACTAATAGAATTAAGACCTATTACGTTTAAGCTGAAGCCTACTAAATGTATTGCTTCACACAAAAACTCTAATAACTGTATCTAATATGTATTTTACATCTCTCTCATTATAAAGGGAATGTTATTTCAAAACGATCAGAAAGTGAGAACAGTTTCAATCATGTTATTTACAGAGCGAAACAATAACCTGTGTTCCTAAGATGCTATTTTGTCCTTAGAAAATAATGTTAGTCTACTAAAAGGATGTATAATGCTTCATTTACTCTGAATAATTAATAAGTCATGATATATATATTTACTAGATGCCTTCTCAAAATGGTCTAATGCAATAATATTTTATGCGCATTATTGTTCCGGTCTACCCGCATACCTCCTCATACACCTAGCTGAATTACCACCGCTCACACCATATCGGTTCCCGCCAAGAACAGTGAGGTTCGGTTCTCCTGTTCCCGCCAAGACCTTTACGCTTCTTCTTTTCCCGCCAAGACCGTTAGCGTTCCTGGCAACCGAAATTCCCTCACTCCGTTTCCCGCCCACACCGTAAGTCCCTGAGAATCCACTGAATTGCAAGGTATTTCCAATATGTTGATAGGATAAAGTGTGAGAAGGGATTTTCTCCCACACCCGCTGGGATTTACACCCCCTGCGCATGCGCAGCACCAAGGGGCGTGGCCTAGCTGCTCTCCCATTGGCTGGCGCGGCCACCATCATCTTGTGACGTCACGGAGCTCTCGACCAATTAGAGTACTGGGCTGTAGTGTGGTCATGTCTACTTGTACCATTCACCTTTGTTTAAGATGAAGCAATACGATTTAGCTATAATAATATAAGGTTGATGGAGATAAATTGTTTTAATTTTATTTAAGTAGAGTGTAACGTATTAAAGATGTTATAAACCTACATTTAGTCCAGGAAGTAACGAACTAGCCTACATATGCTATTAGTAGTACTCCTATTATTTATTATTACTATATCTAGTGATGATTATTTATTAAGGTGCAAAAATCCCTCACCTCATACTGGATTCGAAACACGGGTCACCAGCGTGATAAGCCTAGACACAGCCTACTCGGACACCGGTGGCGGGAAGCTATAGTAGTTTTATAGCACAGATCTCAACACAGCCTCTGCTTGTAGATATTTTACTGATCATGTTCTCTGTTCTTAAGCTGTACCTGTGACGTTTTTTCAAAACGTTAATAGCGGTTCTATTATTATTTTCTAAAAACTGGATAAAAGTCTTAACAATTTATTAATCTAGCTGACATCCAAAACGTCGTTAATATGCAATTATTTAATCAACGTGACAAACGGCGTTAATACATCTCCAAATTGCAAGGTTTGTAAGACACTGCCGATACAATAATATGGGTCGGAAGGCGCGTTTTAATTAATTCTGGAAAATACGGGTAAAAATAATACAAAAAAGTAATAAAATAAGTAGTAATAATTAAAAAGTGTCTTGAATTATTTATAACACTTTAATTTTAACAAATATAATATTGTATATAGGCCTATTAAAAATATCGCAATAAAAATGTTTCGGTAAACAATATTTTATCAATAGTTACGGTACGTATTTTATAATTATTCATTCAATGATAAAATTAATAGAGTTGCTAGTAGTATGAAAAAATAAGATAAACAGAACATAAAGAAAAAAATCTCTCTGTGTGGCTTGAAATAAATATATTATTTAGATATATTTCTCCACTGCAACAGAGAATAAAGTTGTAAAAACTAGTACTTAACAGCACACTTACAATCTTACCAAAATTAGCGTTAACATCTTCAGTGAATGAGACAAGATACTGTAATAATTGTAAAACAATAAAAACATGGCAAATTTTTATGATTGAAAGACACATCTTGATCAGAGGTATCACGCAAGCAGTGATATGTCTTATCAGTAGCAAGTAGCGTTAAAAACTTTTGTACAGAGTACACAAATCTGATTAATTGAGGATTATCGATACTCTGACAAAATATCTACAAGGTAGAAACTGGTATATTGTGGAATAATGAATGTTTTACTTCATATAAAATTATTCTGCTAGCACTTCAAACACATGCAATTACAAAAAATTAATTTATTGTTGTTGAAATTCATTATTTGTAATGTGAGCTCTCAATACTTTCTCATTTTTTTAAGCAAAATTTTCCGCTTAAAATAAAATCGGTTTTATGAAATACAGCTGACAAGTTTATAATGTTAACCAGAGATGTCTGTTTAGTAGGAAACTGAGATAAATTACGCTTTCTATATTATTGAATTGACAAAACTGTGATTGGAATTATCATAATTCAATAATGTGAAGATTTTTAATTGTTAAGAGCAGATGTACAGAGGGAGTATTGTGTAAAATTAAATCCGAAAAGAGTATAAAATTATTGATATAAATGTAAAACATAAACTATTATGAATAAAGTTGATGAAATAATTCTAATATAAAACATATTATCTGTTTCAAGCTGAGATAATGTGAACATTTACGGGTTTTTTAACTTGACGATAGGTATATGAACATGGTTCGTAATTAATAATACAATACAACAACTTCTATTCAGCAGCAAATTCGAATGTTTAAAATTAATAATTTAAATTAATATAAATTATTTTAAATACAAATGTTTTTGTCAGACCAAAGTACAGGTATGCTGTGTGTTTCGTTGAATGTTATATTATGGCAATAAATTTATATATGTACTATATATTAAATAATTCTATGTTTTCAGAGCGCATTAAAAATCACTATACATTAAAAATTGAAAATTTACAAACTGGAATATGAACTAATTTGACTATTAAACGTTGATCAAATTTTTAAATATAATATTTTGAAACTGCCAATGTATCCAGCTGGCACTGAGATGAACTAAATTTATGAAAGATTGTATTAGGTAACAAATTAAAATATTTATAATTATAAATGCCTAATCCTGCCTTATTCACACCAATTAATGTTTTAGTCATGTTAGCTCGACGTAATTTTAAAATGATTGAATAAAGTAATATTTCATAATTAAGCATTATTAAAGTTGTTCTTATTTGTAAAAAACTGCTTTTCATAAAATCAAATTGATTTATTCTTCAAATAAACTGTTCTTATCGAAACACAAATAGGCATCAACAATATTTGCACTATTCACAAGTTGTGTACCGACGATGCCTCAACTCCGTTTCCATCCTAAACACATCATGATGAACTGCTCAAACAAGGAATCATAGATATCATATTAATATCACAGGTCAAAGTGCAAGGGACAGTCCATGCCAATATCGCTCTTGACTCAGCCCGCCCACTAGTAAACTAAAAAAGAGCAGCTAGGGCTGACTGCGGCTCTAGTTTACCAGGAGACTCAGCCTCGCCAAACAAAGGACGTCTACAAGAAGGATTACTGCCTGTATAAATAATTGACAGAGCCACATTGTCTGTTCTTAATTTTGTACCTGTTAGACAATATCTGCGTACAGGTAAATTAGGGAAAGGTGTAGACTGTTTACCCCTTATTTCCTTTGTACAAGGCCTTCATACCTCTTGGAAGGACGACTTGTTCTTGAATTGTATAGGCTTGATGTGACCTGAATCAGTGGGGTTCCTAAATCAGCGGCTACATCTTGTTGAAGAGAAGAATAAGCACCCCATACTAAATATATATCATACACACAGATTAACTGTATGTTTTTATTAACAAAGCACGGCCGAAAATGAGCTTGTCAACGAGTAGCTTGCAAATTAACAACAATAAACTGCTTTATTTACCATTAAGCTTACATTATTCACAATATCTGTTAAAAACCAAAAATAAAAGTGATTTAAGTTATCTGTTGTATGTTAAGAACAATAAACTACAAGCGCAATCGTACAGTAATATTTCGACAATACTGTTTTTTAGATGATAAATCGTAGATAAGCTGTTTTATTGGAAATAGATTTGATGGTCGCTTGACTAAATGTTACTAAATAAATATGTCCTAAAACCACAGTATTAAAACAATTCATTAAACATAAAATATATGACTCTATGGTATCCTTAGGTACGCATAAAATAAGTATTCAATATTTTTGCATATCATAAAGCAGATAAATAAAAAAGGGGGATAAGATACATTGAAGCTGCAAGTTTTTTCTTGGCTATTCGTTGGAACATTAATACGAACCTTGTTTTTTCACAGTAAACATGCTCTCTAAATGAGTAGTTAATTTCTTCGACCTGCAGAATTTTAAGGCATTTAAAGTTTATCAGGGGTTTGCCATGACCTGAGCAGTAGCGGGATATAGCCTGGTCTTAAGGGTTAAAGGACTAATATATACAATAAATTATTATACAGTGTCCCAAAATCTTCTACAAATATTTTCAGGTATTTATTCCCGAACCTAAGCCGAAACAAATCATCATATTCAACTTTCAAAAACTCAATAATTACTCAAATAGCCACGATTTAGTTTTTAGTTTTTTTTTGTGCCTAATTATTTACATTTGATAACTGATTGTTTAGATAAAATTTGTATATATAACTTTATAACCTTAACTCTTAATTATATAAACATTTAAATGTCTTACAAGCGTTATTTTCAAAATGGTGGCATCCTGAAATCATTAAGCGTAAATATCTTAAAAGTGACGCAAGATACAAAGGTCCCAATGATCACATTCTAAATACACAATTTAATTAAAATCCAACGTTACTAAATTTAAGAAAATCGGTTGTGAGATAAGGGAGATAATTTGCTGTTTAAAACTGATTAACAAACAATATCTGCCTTTATCATGAGACAGCACTAAATGTGGACCGCAAAAAATCAGATGTTTTAATTGTAGCTGCTCTAATCAGGAGACTTTAACATTACATTTTTGAACTGTGATCATAATATCCTTACATATTCCAAATTATATAGTTCTTCTGATTAAAACAACAGAATGTTGATTACTTAAACCTACAATTAAAAATACTCGTAGAACTTGCAAACACTTGTTATTGTAGTTCTTTATTGTTGATAGCTAAATTTTTCTGTATAATATTTTGTTATTTAATTAGAAGTTTTTAGACTTTCTTTTGACCCGTAAATTTATGCGGGAGTTTGTAGATATACTATTGATTATGGTGGTAAACGTATATGCTTAATTGTACCAGTAAATATTGCTATTCGATGCAGTTGCTAAGTTTGAGCTAACCGAGGCTCGAGGACTTTGTGCTACCCGA
Organism: Homalodisca vitripennis; assembly: GCF_021130785.1. Lineage (NCBI taxonomy): Eukaryota > Metazoa > Arthropoda > Insecta > Hemiptera > Cicadellidae > Homalodisca > Homalodisca vitripennis. Next base: position 9,766 of record NW_025777290.1, read on the forward strand.
AAAATAAAACATTTATAATTCATAAAAGTTTATTGTACAAAAAAATTAGATACTATATAATGTAAATTTGTTATTATTAATGAAGAAATATTTATGCTTCTACTCATCCGTTGACTGTCTAGTTTACAAATCAGTTCTAAAAATTACGAGGTGAAATATTACGAGGTGGAATATGTTGGAGTAAAAACAGAAAATGAAATATTACACGTATATTCTGGAATAATCATTCATTACACTTTCCGATATGGTTAGCCTTAAAATAAAAGTATAGCTAAGCTAAAATATATAATTTAAAATTGTGCTTACCTTTTTTGAGATTCGTCATTAAAGATTTCACTGTATTTTTACAATATTGAGAGAATGTTCGTCCTTAATTTTGACACTTCCAGATACATGGAGTTAGAAGTGGACGTGTGATTATGTAACGCACAATAGTAAAAAAAACTTGTTAACTGCATATGTAAAGGCGATGATTTTCAGTTTTTGTCCATACATCATAACAGTATTGTAGTTTATATTTTCTCTTTAATCGCGTAATAGTATCTGTTACCTAGATAGTATAATTGGTCACCCCCTTGGGCCTATACCCTCAAAACACTTGTAGGATTTCTTCCTTTATTTCTTACTACATTTCATCAAATAAATTCAGTATGCATAAGTTCTGTACTAATACAGGAATAACAACTGAGAAATATGAAATATAACTTATAACAAAGTAAGGTTTTTAATAGGTTTACTAACTGAAACCCGTTCCTTCGAACTCAATTTTCTGTAGAATAACAGGTACGTCATAGACATCTCCTTCACGTCTTTTCAAAAATGGCGAACCACTTATGAAACAAATTATGGCTTTTGTAAGATATTGCAATTCTAATTTTAATACAACATTCCATGTGTTTTTTGAACTGGTGTTCTAATGTAATTATCGATCACGATTCCTTCTTTTCCTATAGTACTGTGGATAATAAAAGATGGTCCAAATTGTATAATAGGGTTACTCATTATAAAAAGATCAACAATATAGGTAAACATGGGAGAATATTTTAAACGTAATTGTTGATAACATTTAATATGAAAGCTCCAATATGTATTCTAATATACATTCTAGTAATATAACCCTAATTATCATCGATACCGTTAGAAAAAGTCGCATAATCGAGATTATAATCCTTTACTAGAGGAATATATCTGCTAGAGTTAAAATTGTCAGAAGTCGCCTAAATATATTTTGGGTATGAACTAGTTAGGAAGGAACCTTTGCGGATTAATATGCTCTATCCTTGGCTAACAATGTCTTATCCATCGGTTTTTTAATCACAGTGTTAAGTTTATAATCTAATAATTTATCTTAAAGTTGACACACTCATGTGAAAAATACCTTTAAAATGCGTAATAGTGCATACAATAAAAATAATGGTAATCTAGTTTTTTTTTACTTCAAATAGTTACGAGTAATTATCTAAGGGGCAAATATTGAAAACTTATTTCTGTTTGTAATAAATGAAAATTTAAAAACTGTAATTTCCATGTTTCATTTGTTTGATTCCATAAAAACTAATTTTGAAATGAAATTAAATTTAAGTATGAAACATTAAATTTATTATGTTTCAATACATATTTAAATGTCTATTAAATAAAATAGGACCATAAGTTTAGTCGTACATATATTTTCCGAGGACAAAAAATATTTCTCACAAACACTTAATTTTTTTACTTAGAGGTGTGTCACTTCGTAGGTCAACTTTTGGGCCATCCGCAAAATGCTGCAAAGAAAAATTCTATACTCTAACAGTGAACTCTTTAGTCTAAAATACAAGCCTTAATTGTTTATCGGGAAACATCGGGAATTTATTCAATTATATTAATTTTTTTATTTAAATAATTAAACTAAGAAAAACCACTCCATTTTTATGAAATTATTATATCAAATAAATAGTTTCATTATGGCTTCATATACAAAAGTCGTAGATTTAATTATATCGAGAAACATGATCCATTGAGTTTTCCCGATTGTATTAAACTTGCACTGTTAATGCTCAGTGAATACATAGACTATGAGTATATTTTCCATTGGTGGGAACACCCAGTAAATAATGCAAATATATATAATAAGCATAGCATATATTCTTACGTAAAGGGTGTATTAAAAGCCATAATTACATTTTACCATCCGTAATGTTAAAAAACCGACTCAAAATAACTTTTACTTTCACAAAAATGTACAACTGTACATACAGCAGTAAATATATTATATTGAAGAGGAAAATATTAACAAATAATGATATTTTATAGCATCCTTATACGTGGCATGAAAGAAGTCAATACACCCGTATTAAAAATCTTATCTCTCAAAATAATGAATCCATTCATCGAAATTAAGAAAACTAATAAAATTGAAAACAAATAAAAAACATTTATCATTAGGTTTATTTTGCTATCTAATTACTGTATACTCGTAATTAAGAAACTTAAAGGGGAAAGAGCCTACATGGGCCTTAATCGCTTGTGCGTAGACTCAAAGTTGAAAATCGTAGGTTTATGTTTTTTTTTTACATTAAGAGAAAGAATTAACTGAAGTAAAATAAATGAGATATATGATTTAATTAATTCTGTTAGTTAATGATACTTAGACAAAATTAAGAAAGCAACGTCATGAGTGGACAGTTTTACAAAAATAGGACAATGCGTTAGAGAGGGAGGTATACTAAGGTCTATTAGCTTTATTGGTCGGATCACTAAGTCTGCTGTAATTTTTGAAAAGAAAGTAAGCATTTGATAAACATATTATTTCATCGTTTATTACAAATTTCAATATGATCGTAGATAGTAGTTTAAGTGTCAGCGTTACAAAATACCACATAACAACTAATATATTTACGATTAATTTAAATCTCTAAAAGACAAATATGCTTGTGTTGCTGGTTGAATGCTAGGCGGTGCAAATTCAGTGACTGGGCCATGTCAATGCGCTGAATAAGCCCCCCATTTTGGTTGGGGGGAGGTGCTAATTCAGGGCTTGGTCCGTGTCCGTGTAGCCTAGAAATCTCCCAATTTAATGATAATTTCACAAAACAAACTCACGTCAATCAGAGGAGTATTGAGACACATATCCCACAAGATCGATTACATGTTAATCTAGAAAAGAAATATGCGTTGTAAAAAACCAAATTCATTGACTAAAAGCTCAGTGCTTTTTAAAAATACAAATAAATAATATAGTTTACATATTTAATATATACTCATATTTGTAAGTCTTATGATTAAAAAGGGTTTAACAGTCATGATTTGCTATGAAAAATATAAGAGAGAATAAGTGAAGTGATTGAAAAGGTTCCTAGTGGGATATGGGTACATTTTAATTTTTCCATGAACTCGAAAGTGAATAATTTCTAAATCGGCAAAAGTAAGAATTCCTACCATATAAAACTGTATATGTTATTAGAATATGTTAGTTGCATCTGTAAACATATATCATACTCTTCAGTAGCCTATATAGATATATAGACTTGGTACCTCAATATACCTATGTATGAAATAATTTCGTGGAGGGAGTGTGTATGAAATATCCTACAAAAACAGGCGCACAGGAATCTTCCTACAGGAGATGTGTTGAGTTTTACATTTTCATAAATGTTCTGTAGTTTAAAACAAACTATTGGGTGCAATTTGTACCTTTCAAACCCCCCCCCGGGTTTGCGCCCCTTGTTCTCCCGTCTTATATACGTTCATGGCTACCACTGAAAACAATGCCAAGCAGATTGTATCTTGGTGAATGATAGCTGTCACAGGAGCTTAGTAATAATACTAATTTATAGTCTTCATTAGTCAATATAAATGTAAATCCTTCCCTTATTCTTGACATTAACTTTTAATCTTACCTAAGTATTGAAAATATTAGTGGCACAATCCAAGAAAATTTAATATAATACGGGATGAACCTCAGTTTAACTATAGGATATAGGATTGTAGTGTTCTATATTTGTAACGTATATCAATGACAAATGTCCGAGGTACTATCTTTGTGAATTTGATTATTTGCTATATGTTGCGATCTACCACTGGTTTAAAAATAAATGATAATGGTACCCCTGTTGTGTATAAATTTAATGATAAATTCTTCTAAAACCCCACATTGTACCATACCAAACCAAATAATAAAATATTTTCACAGGTTCATGCTTAACCAAGTTTATTTATTGTATTTAATAAGATTGCATATATTTAAAAACACAAATAGTTTTTTTTTATCACTATTTGCATTATAATGAATTACCACTTTTAATTTATAATCTCAGCATTTCTTCTAGACTAATATTTTGTGTGTGAGTAGCCTTTATTTTCTTGTGAATTCCTTCAAAGTTAAATCCTACAGATCTATCGTAAAAATATCTTCTTTGATTCAAATTACACATTTTTCTTAAAAAAGAATTACTCAATATTTTTAACACTTGTTCCGATCAGTATTGTATGAATAGGACCAAGGTAATTTAGTAGTAAAAATTCATTTGTAGGTAAAGAATAAATGTATTTATTCAAATTAACATTACTATATTTATTATTTTTAACGTCCATATATTTAACAATAAATAACATTAACTAATAACTTAAGTAACAAAACAAAACATATTGCAAACTAATATAAGATACAAAAACCTAACTGAATCTGTGAGATTGATACAACAATCTTAAATTCAATATTAACAATTTTATTGATTTAATCTATTATACATTAAAAGAGAGAGAGAGAGGGAGAGAGAGAGGAGAGAGAGAGAGAGAGAGAGAGAGAGAGAGAGAGAGAGAGAGAGAGAGAGAGAGAGAGAGAGAGAGAGAGAGAGAGAGAAATTAAAACATCGATCAATATTTCAATTCCATAACACAACCATGGAATAATTATTATATATTTTTACTATTAGACATTGAAAACATGCCAGATTTCCTACAATATTAACTTAAAAAATTATTTAATCTATTAAATAATCTAATAAAATCTATTGCTTATTGTATTCGTAAATATTCATAATGTATACTTACAAATTTTATTATTTATAATTTATATTTATTATTTATATATATACATATTAAATTACGTTTGATTATCTCATTAGGATTCGAAAACGGTCAAGCCTAATATCATCAATATCATCAATAATAAAATCAACCAAAACAGCCGGCAGTTGAAAAAAATTTTACGTATTAATTTCTAAAATCTAATCAAAATAAATGATAATAAATATAACAAACTTAATCTAAAAGTCTGGATTGTAAGGTATAAAATTAGAAATTTAGCTTTTGTACTGATTTTTTAAGATAATTCGACTACCTGTTTATCTTAAAAAATGAAGTTATATTAAATGAAAGTTATAAAAATAAAATAATTTAAATTTGAAATTAAAAAACCGATTGAATATAAATTTAAAATTATATTTCAAAATCGTTAAAAATCTTATACCTTATCAAATCCAGACAGGCCCTGGCGTCCTCGGTGCTGTCGTGACCCTCAGGATTGTCCTGGATCGACCTGCCGAGAACGTACTTGACCAGGTCCCTCAGTGCCCGGCGGAACGGCAACCCACGGCGATGAGGGAAGACGACCGCCGTGTCCACGCAGGAAGAGTGGACCATCCTCAAGGCTCTGAGGTCGTTCTCAAGACCATGGCCTATGAGGATGGTGTCTTCCTTTATGAACTCGGTCAGGTCACTCTGTACTTCCCTCAACGTCTTGAAGTTGCCGCGGTAGTCTTCCTCCTTGACACCGGAGAACCTAGTGTTGTAGTCTACGATTTCGGCTTCAGGTCGAACCAGGGACTCGTACTTTACCGAGCCGTCCAGAGTGATCACGGTGACCTTCAAGAGCTCTAGGCCCCTGACTGTAAAGCCCATCTCACAGTCAAGGGCGTAGACGTCTGGACGGTCCTCTGGAGTGGGATTCTGCCGGGGGAGGGTCCTAACGAATCCCTCCAGAGGACCGTTCATACCGGTGGAGATCCCACTCCACACATGGCGCCTGCAGGTCGAACATCCCTGGGAGGACGGGATACCTTCGCAGCAAAGGTAATAGGATGGGCAGGATGGGTTGGGGTAGAGTCGGCCCCAGTGATAGATACACTGTTCGCTGCTCAGGTACTCCCCATTGTCGGTGACAAGGAAGTACTTTTTGCAGCGAACACATTTGCGCTCCACGGCCCCTGTCTTAGGAGAGGTGTAGGAACTGTTTCTACCACTGGTATGCTTGGGGATAGGGTTGGGGCGGTTGAGGCTCATGGTGGAGCCAGACCCCATCGGCACGAACTCCTTGACGTCTACATTGAATCCTTGACTACGAGGCTGGCTAGGGTCAGAGGTCCTGAGAATCATGGCTTTCCCAGGAAAAAGCTCACTCTCCACAGGATAACCTGAAATGAAAACAAACATATATTAGATTACAGTAAATTATTAGTATAATGACAAACATCAAATAAATAAATGGCAATAACTCTAAAGAGTAGTTTGACTATAATAGGGCAGCAGGTTTTGAATGTAATACTGTTCAATTCTTAGGGATGCAAATAGATCCTGACTTTAACTTTACAACCTCACATTGATCAGCTAAGTAAGAAACTAAACAGTTGGATTTTTATCTTAGATATTTATCAGGATTCTTAGATAAATCTATTCTTAAAATTTTGTATTATGCTTATATTTTTCGCGCTGGTATTATATGTTGTTGTCCTTCATCGTCATCCTCTTTAAACCGGGATTTTAGACGGCAAAACTCTATAATACTAGTAAGTAGTAAAACCCTATCAATATTACAAAAATTATATAATTATCTCATGAACAGAGTGGGTTATACCTTGAAGAAATTCTTAGGCTGCTTTTCTCTGACGGTTTAAGTTTATAAATTGTATTTTTTCAATAGCCATATTAAGTGATGTTTTTGGTATCTCATTGAATTCGAAATTAAATATATAAATAATATTATATGTAATATAGTTTTTATAAATATTATACGTATATGATTGTGACAATGTTCTATGCAGTGTTGTAATGTTATGAAAAATAAAAAATTAGATTTTTTTAAAAATAGGTTATTACAGGAAAAGTTTTGGATTTAAAAATGATTGAAGTTTATTTTAATAAAAATATATACTCGGAATTGTAACTAGATATGAGCAGTGATTAAGTGTACAGAGTTACCCAGCTCAAGAAGTTCACTTGGCTTGAGGAGGTATGTCTTGAGGCAGTTGTGCAGCTCACAACTGCTCCCTCCTCGCACCGGGGTACCAGGGCTTCCGCCGTCTGCTCTGATGGGCCCCTCCTCGTCACTGGAGCTTTCGGTGCTGCTGCCATCTGTTGAGAAAACAACAAACAATTGGAATTACTTTCCTTATTTTAGAATCCTATCCATTTTTTATACTTGGATGTTAAAATTAAGCATGAGGAACTGAAAACGGATAGAAGTATAAAGATCTGTTGAAGTAGTAGTAGTAGTAGTATTTATTACAAATAAGCTGTATGATTAATTACAATTATATTTCTAAACAAACAATTTAAGATATTAAACTGCTATTTTTTTTATAAATATCCAGAAATTATGAATATTTTATAAATTTGTAAACAACAAATGTATAATAATAGATTTGTTAATTTTAAATACAATCAGATAATATTTTTCAATCATTTTGCATTAAAAACACTAAATAAATCAAAGTTAGTGCAATCTAGTTATAAAAATGGCATTTTTAATTAATATATATTAAGTACAAGAACTAAATCTTTTAAAAACATTTTGAGCAAATTTTATGACGAATTAAATATAATGGACAGAAATAAACTAACCAGACCGAAGTGTCCTGGACTCTCCGAGGACGGCGTGCAGGGGACCTCCTGGGACGGCGGGCTGAGTTCTGCCGGGAACGGCCAGCAGGGGGGTTAGGGGACTGGGGGGCAGAGGTGTGCTAGGAACACCTAAGAGGGGGGTCCTGGGACTGGGGAGCAGAGGTCTGATGGGACCTGTTAGGTGGGAGATGACAGGGACGGGAGCCTGGATAAAACCCGTTCCCGGCGAAACGTTGGGAACCACATAATATATATGGGGTTGTGCTGAAAATAACAATAAATTCACATTAAGAAACTCAAGTAATAGCTTATTATTAGATTCTTTGGAATGGTTGACAACTTATTGTTTCATTAAATGTTACAAAATTGTAATTATTGAACCGTTAGTTAAAAATTTTTATTTAGAGTTATTAAAAGTTCTCCAATTAATCAGTGATAAAATCATAGCGAACAAATGAACTAACCTATATTAATGTGGGGGGCACCATACTGGCCGGCAAGGACTGGGGTTGTAGGTGGCCGGGGGCAGTAGGTCAGAGGATGCTGTCCTGAAAATACGAATTACTGAAAATAAGTCCTAAAATATAGTAATTAATAATTAATGAATAGTTACAATGAATTATAAGATGGTTCACCTTTAGACAGTTTGTGACAAAATAGGTGATATGTCGTTATATATAGTTTACAATGTCCTTGTTTATGATGGGTGTATGTTTTACCACCTTAAACATTTGAAGCCGTTACAACCTGAACCTAGTAGATTTTTGAAATTTATCAAACATTAATTTTAGGTGCAGACTTTAGAAATGTCCTCTCACAGACATAACTGAATGTGGATATAGTCTGTAATACTTCTGAATCTAATTACGAGAATATGATATAGCTTTTTTCAAAGGACCTGTGAACTTGTCGAATTAATATGGCGTTATTTAATATAATGTACAATACATTTAATTATGTTATAAGGATTAAAATCTGTCTACACCGATCACGTAACGACTGAGAAACATCCAATGAGACCTTTATTAGTTGTTCTCTACTTTTTCTTAGTTATAGCAATTAATTATAACATTTAGAACACTTTGAGATACAAATAACCATATTGTATTGAATGTAGTAACGGTTTTTAGGTAGTAAACTATACTCACAGTGGTTTCAAAGCAACATCTACAAAACACATACGAAACTAAATGTTCACGTTATTCTGAATTTCATTGGTAATAAATGTTAAAAATAATAAAAATTATAAATATCTGATAATATGTAAGTATTTAGAAAAGCATAATGTTCTTACCGTGGTAGACGATATGGGGATACCCCATGGGGTATACCCCAGCACTTCCAGGAGGTGCCATAATAGTTGGCACAAAGTGCTGGGGCCGGCAGCCCATGTGGCGGGGGACTTGGCAATCTAGAAATAACATGGAAAATAAAATGTACTTTAATATAAAATAATATTTACTGTTAGATTAAATTATATATACGTATTTGTCATACTACTCTTTCGATCAAACGGTTCGAAACTAAAAACTTTTAATAACGTAACTTGTATTATTTATCGTTCGCTTAGTATCACCTGGCTTATCTCCCATTTATTTTGCTAAATACAGAAATGAGATTGTGTGATGGAATTTACTTTTTTAAACTTTTTAGTTAAACCTTTAAAGACACAAAGTGTAAATTTTGAAGTTCTCGTGTAAATTAGTTTTTAATGACCCTTACAACGGCTAAGTAAAGTAGTATAAATTAAATAATTATTATAAATTAATTAATTTGTTAATTATTGCTGTAGTTTACACAATATTCTTGACATTATTTTAAAACTGTACTTGAGTTTTTCAAAGCGTTTTAAGGAAAATACAAAAATAGGTTAGCAAATGTTTACTTCTAAAAGTAATTACTAACATGCGAGTGTCACGAATAACACACTCCTAAATTTCCTTCCGTCCAAATATATTTTTCATTGCATGAACCAGTAAATATTTTTTATTTTAGTGATTTTGGTTGAAAAATAAATTAAGAAATGTGATCATTAACGTTGTTTTATACATCACATTATTGGATTTATATAATTATAACTGGACTTAATTCAGTTTACAATAAGGTTTTACTTTTTAGTGACCACCTATTACAGCAGACTGTAGCAAAGTATATAACAATTTCATTATTATTTCCTTACGCAACGCCACTGTCTTTGTAGAAATATAATTACACTTTCAATAAGAGCAATCAAACCAAAGATATATAAAGGATAAATTATTTAATGTAATACTTAGTAGCAACTGAACATTTGCTATTATGCCTTCCTGAGATTTCCAATTCGTATTATAGAGATATTCTAATACAGTTAATATTTTTACAAATAACAATATTCTTGACATTAATCTGAAACTTCATGAGAGTTTAGTCAAGAACAATTTAAGTAGTGCAAAAATCATTAATAAGTTTGCATTTTTGAAAATAAGTAATTAACTATTTTATTATTTAACACTACTGTTTTGGTATAGAAAACTAACACAATTCAATAACAATAATCAAACCGAAGAAATATACACGTATACATTATTAACTGTAAAGCCTTTTGTTATTTTTATATATTTGCTTGGTCAAGGGTTCCAATTCTATGATTTGCATAGTCGGGATATTAGGAAGCCCTTCGTTACGAATTCAGTGGCGTAACATGAAAAAAATTAAAACAAAAAGAGAATTATTTTTTAAAATTTTACCGCTTAAGTAAATTTTTAATATGGATCTCTGAGACAGCTATGAACCTTGTTAAGGCAGTTTATTAAAACATTAGAGCTGCAGGTGTTCTACACAATCCGTTATTGAATGAAAACTATAATATATCAGTGCATTGACTATAATTCTTATATTAGAATGTACGGTTTATGTGTGTTTCTGCCTTAAGTAATGGTTTCTAAAAAGATTCTGTCATTAATCACTATAAGAAATACAATAAAAAACCAAATCCTGGGTATTGATGTTATAAAGAAACAAGTAAGTCATAGAATATTGGAAATTTCGTTCCATTAACTGTAACTTTGAAACCAAATTCAAATCACAATATATGTTCTTTACGGGTACACGTAACCTTTCTGTGCTGCGGACAAGTTTGTTATAACATAATTAATACATAAATACGCGTAAAGGTTGTTTTACCAACTAAGGTATTTTTATTGTTTTGATTAAAACTATAATTTGGCAGTCAACCGAGATTAAAATACTATTACGCCTTAGTACCTTAAATATATATTTACTAGTAATATTTATAATTATAAAATATGTGTGTGATCAGAGACAATAATGTAACAAAGGCATAAGATTTGGTCTGTAAACGTTTAGATGATAAATAGTATTGAATCATGAAAAATTCAGGTCTTTTTAGTTTATCCTCTACTTGGCAGACACGGATATAATTATTACATACGTGTCTGGCGGTTTTAAAAGTATAACCTGTAATAATATTCTTTATTAAGAAGGTTTAATATTGATAGCTTTCTCTCCCTTTGTAAATACCACCAAACATTTTGACCAAATAGTTTTTCTAGGAGAAATTCTCCTACCGAATTCACATAAAAATTTCTTAGCGCAAGTTTACAATAAACTTGATTTTGACTCACAAATTAAAAAAGTGTATACTTCTACAAACTGCTAAATTAAGGCTTAAGAAATGCGTTTAATGAATATTGCCTAAAGCAGAACCACGTTTTAAATGTATCTTTTGTATATATTGTTTAATATTAAAGAGTAGACTTTTAGGTTTGTGTATCTTAATTTAAATTAAATAATCCTGAATTGGTTTTTAATAAGTAATTAAATACTAACATCAATTCTTTTTGTTAGAAAAACATTAGGTTTGACTTTTTATCTATGCAGACTACAATAGATCATGAACTGTGAGTCTTTAATAGTTATGTTTTTATCGACTTTTATTAGCATAAACAATGCTTAAACTATCATATATATTTATAGATAAAATATTGTTAAAAAGACCAGTAACATAAAATTTTTCTCCACATAACTTATATTCAAAAATAGACAAAAAACGCTGTCTAATATGTGTAGCAAAACAGGGCCATTATTTCATATTTTATATAAAATTAATTAAAGTCCTATAGTAAATGTTTATATCGTTGATTGAATTAGCATTTGTTAGGTGTAGAAAATTAAAACATTGAGCGAATAACTTATGTCCTACTAACTTTAAAGATAAAACAGCACATACAAAAATTTAGAACAGGGCTTTAGATTTATAAAATTGTTTATGGTGCGTCTGTTTTGGTAATTACAGTATTATTCAAGAAATCCTTATTAGTTAACAAAGGAAATATGTAAAAACATGGGTATAATAACTTATATATTATTTTGTATACATTGATTTATTAACTTTCGTTTTGTTTATTATCGCATCCTTATTAATTAAAGGTAATTTAGATTTGTTTGGTTAATATTCTTTACCATGAGCAGAGAATCAAAACAGATTTTAGTATTTAATGAAGATTTATTTTGAACGTTTAACAGTGAAATAGTAAAACATGAAGAAAAAATATAAAAAGAAATAAAAATATAAGTGTTGATCGCATATTAGTTATTTATTTCTATTGAGGTACCTATAATAACTATGCTACTATAAATTAGGGCTTAAACGCCTTTTAAAACGTTGTTCTCATGGAGTTAAATCAATAAGGATATATTTATGTTGGGGTCAGGAGCGGAGTTAGGACCTAATATCTACGCTTGTTTGTGCGTTTTTTCTCATTACGCGGTGTGGTCTTCAAAACTTAATCATTCTCTAACTGACATGCTGGTGGTAGGTATATAAATTATAAATGGTACAGACAAGTAATGAAATTTTCACTTTAAATTTGCTGCATCGTTGGCAATATTACACTTGAAAATTGTCTTGTCCCGAATGAAGAGTTGAGAGAGTCATTGCGCCGATTTAAGGGAAACCATAGTGTTTGCTAAACTTACGCTTCAGGGGTTGTTCGCGAATTAAAATGCGCAATGACTCGGAAAACAGCAGACAGTTTGCTTACATCATATTACTGAAAAAACTGTAGAATGAGTCATTACGATTTAAAGTTAAATGTGAAAACAATTGTTCAATCAGTAATATACTGCATATTGAAATGCATATGAAGACATTACACATTTATTTTGTACTATTCACTAGTACCTAAGATTAAACACGAAAAACTATTTTAGTTTTATAGAATAATACAATTTTGAATTGATTGAAAAAATATGTATTCATTTGATTTAAGTTGAGTGGAATGTCTCGTAAAATGTGTTATAAACCCATGTGTAGTGCAGAAAGTTAGGGATTGCTTAGTAGTACTACTTAATATTTATTATTGCTATATCTAGTGATGATTATTTATTAAGGTGCAAAAAATCCCTCACCTCATACAGGATTCGAAACCCGGGTCACCGGCGTGATAAGCCTAGACGCAACCCACTCGGACACCGGTAGCGGGACGCTAGGGTAGTTTTGTACCACAGATCTCAACACAGCCTCTGCTTGTAGATATTTTTACTGATCATGTTTCTCTGTTCCTCAGCTGTAACCTGTGACGTTTTTTTAAATGTTTTATAGCGTTTTCTAATTTTATTTTGTAAAAATTTGATAAAAGTCTTAACAATTATTAATCTAACTTTCGTCAAAAAAGTCTTTAATATACGATTATGTAATCTACGTGAAAAAAAACGTTGTTAATAACATCTGTGAACTAAAAGGTTTGTAACAGACTTCCGATACAATAATCCGGGTTTCGAAGAGGGGTTATAATTCTGGAAAACACGCATAAAAAATAATACAACAAAGTAACAAAATAATTAATAATAATAATTAAATGTGTCTAGAATTATTTAAAAAACACTTTTTAATTTTACAAATATAATATTGTAATATAAAAAAATATCGTAATAACACATTTTCTGTAAGCAATGTGTTGATTAATAGTTACAGTAAATATTTTATAATACATTCAATAATAAAGTAATATAATGTATAGCAGTACAAAAGAGAATGAAGTTGTAAAAGTTAGTTAAACATCACACTTCCAATCTTAACAAATTAATTTTAAGTGAATGAGACTAGAGACTGTAATAATTTTAAAACCAATAAAATATGAATATTTCTATGATTCAAAGACACAATCTGATTAGAGGTATAACCTTAGCAGTGATATGTCTTATCAGTAGCAACTAGTCGTAAAACTTTTAAACACAGTGTACAAATCCAATTAACTTAAGATTATCGCTACTCTGACTTGAAATATCTACAACTCACGAACTGGTATATTGTGAAATAAGGAATGTTTTACTTCATATAAAATTATTTTGCTAGCACTTCAAATACATGCAATTACACAAATTTAATTTACCGTTGTTAAAATTAAATATTTATAATTTGAGCTCGCAATACTTTCTCATTTGTAAGAAGTTACCGTTTAAAATAATTGGGTTTTATGAAATGCAACTGATAAGTATATAAAGCAAACATTATGTCTATAGAGTGAGCTGTTTAGTAGGCAACTCAGATAAATTACGCTGTGTTAATTGAATTGACAAAACTGTGAATTAAATGATCATGATCGGATTTTTTATCATAATTGAATAATGGGAAGATTTTGGAAGTGTTTTGAGCATAATTTAAAGACAAGTATTTGTATAAAAGTAAATCCGCAAGAGTATAAAAATATTTTTATATAAACAGAAAAAATTAATATTAAGGTTAAAGTTGATGAAATAACGCCAATCTAAAAATGCCAATTCTTTTAATTTGAGAGAATTGTGTTCCTTTCCAAGTTTTTTATCTAAAAAATAGGTCTATGTACATGGTTCGTTAATTTCAATTGCAATAAAACAATTTCTATACAGCAGCAAACTTGAATGTCTAAAATTTACTAAATTTAAATTAACCTAAATTATTTTTAATATAAATTTCTTTTATCAGACCAAAGTATACTTTGTGTTTTTTGTTAAATGTTATACTATAGCAATCAAATTAAATATATACGATACCTTAAGAAAGTCTATTTTCAGAGCGAATTAAAAACCAATATACATCAAAAAGTGAAAATCTAAAAATTGGAATATAAAACTAAATTTGAGTATTGAAATTTAATCAAAGTTTTTTAATATAACATTTTTGAAACCGTCTATATATCCTGAATATTTAATGTTATTTTAAGCTGACACTGAGATGTGATAAATATATAAAGGATTGTATTACGTAAACAAAATTAAAATATTTATATGGTAAAATGCCTAATCCCGCCTTGTTCACCTCAAATGAATTAGCCCGACGTAGTTTTTAAAATGAGAATAAATAAAGTAATATTGAATAATTAATCATTAAAAAAGTTATCTGATTTGCAAAAAGCTGCTTTTTTTTTATAAAATTACATTTATTTATTCTTCAAATAAAATGTTCTTATCTAAACACAAATAGTCATCAAACACTAGTTGTAGGCTACTATTCACAAGTTGTGTACCGACGATGCCTCACCTCCGGTTCCATCCTAAACACATGATGATGAACTGCTCAAACAAGGAATCATAGATATAATATTAATATCACACAGCTCAAAAGTGCAAGGTTAGTCCAAGGAAATATCGCCCTTGACTCAGCCCATCCACTAGCAAACAGACAAAGAGCAGCTAGGGCTGACTGCGGCTCTAGTTTACCAGGAGACAGCCCCGCCAAACAAAAGACTCTACGAGAAGGATTACTGCCTGTATAAATAATTTGCAGAGCCACATTGTTTGTTCTTACTTTTGTACTTGCTAGACAATATCTTCGAGTAGGGAAAGTAGGGAAAGGTGTCAGTGACGGTTTACCCCCCTTTATGTCCTTTGTATACTTCTTGGAAGGACGACTTATTGTCAATGAAGTACAGATTGTCATAAATCGCATAGGTCTACTGTAGGATTCCGTTTTTATGATTGGGAAAATTTGACGACCCTTTGACGATGAACAAAACTCAAGTTTTTCCAAATATTAGTTTTTAAATGTTAAGATTATATCGACGTTTTCTCTTCGTTTATATGACTTTATTCTGTTCTCAATGATGTTTTATTCAATAATTATTTGGTTAAATGTAATTGATAACGAAAATTTATATATATATATATATATATGTACTATATATATATATATATATATATATATATATATATATATATACAAGGGGTTTGCGTTGGAAAGGTTTTTACTAGTGAGTCCTGATGAAAACGAAATCTTGGAATTCTAACTAGTGTTGATAATATGAGCACTATAAACACCTTGAGATTACCCAGCTCAAGAAGATAACCTGGCTTCATGAGGTAGCCCTTGAGGCAGTTGTGCAGCTCACTACCGCTCCCTCCTCGCACCGAGGTACCAGGGATTCCGCCGTCTGCTCTGATGGGCCCCTCCTCGTCACTGGAGTTTTCGGTGCTGCTGCCATCTGTGGAAGGAACAACAAACAATTAAAATTAATTTCCTTATTTTAGACTGCTATACTTCAAGATCTCTCAAGGTAGTAGTAGTAGTAATATTAGCAGTATTTATAGCGAACAACCAACACAATTTTATAACAATCATATTTTAACTAGGTATTTGAAATATTAAACTCCCATTCATTTTAGCGTTCCACAAAATTAACTAGATTCCAATTTTTAAAAGAATTAGTAGTTTAAACTTGTGTAACAACAAATATATAACTATAATGTTTTTAAATTATTTTACAATTTAAAGTTACAAATACATTAATGGAAGTGTTCGATCGATTAAAAAACAAACCACTAACACAAATATTTATAGAAATGGCATTATTCGCTTTTATTAAATTGTAAATCTTGTAGAAGGAAGTTAAACTAAAAAATAGCCTAGAAAAGGAACTCAGTTATTGACAGAAAAAACCGAAATTAGATTGGGGAAGACTTTAAAAAGAGCAAGAAAAAAATAAATAACTTATAAGCAATTTTAATTCCAGTTTAGAACGTACGCCAGCATGTTAGTGGAAAACTAAAACAGAATAAAAAAAATAACTTGAAAAGGAAAATTTTCAATACAAGTTCTTCCTCTGACATATAAAAACTTCAGAATTTCCATGCCACTCTGAAAAGAACGTGCAGAGCGCTCTGAAACTGTACAGTCAGTGCCTTCTGCAGACACAACGAACAGCACTTACACGTTTTATATAAAGACACTCATACATGAGCCGGGGAGATAACTGGGCTCAAGGCTTTGAGCCTACTCCCAGGTGCCATATCAGTAGGCACGTAGTGCTGGGGCCGGCAGCCCATGTGACCCCTCTGGAAATCTGAAAAACAATGGAAAAATGTGTAATAGGTTTATAATCAAGAATTTCCATACAGACGGACAGACATATAGATGGACGGCACTTTTATCTTATTAATCCAAAATCAATTGAGTGCTTCCTTTGTATAAAGATTAACCTTTACCAAGTTTCAAGACTGTAGGACCTGTATATCAAGAATTATAACTCAAACGGACAGAGTTACCTATAAAATATTTTCAAAATGTATATGTCACATTTATCTGGAAGGTTCCAATAAAACAAGTAAGTGTTTTAAAAAGGTTTATAATGTAAAAGTTAGTATCTTACAAATAACTTACTAATATATTAGTATCTTACAAACTTAAAATTGGTCTGGTGATGTATAACTGAAATGAATACCAATAATGTTGAATAGTTTAATATTTTTTTCATGTCTTTGAAGAAAATTGACCCAAATAAATTAACCACAACGGAGCGTTCTTGTTCCTCCTGGGGTTATGGACAGTGACCTCCTGGTCGGCGGTCTGGGGTTTGCCGTGAAGAGGCATGGAGGTAATGTGAATGGGGGTGTGTGAGACTAGGTTGTAGGTGATTAGGGGTAGTGGGTAGCGGCCGGGGGTGGGTAAGTGACAGTGGGTAGGGACTGGGGGTAAGGGACTGATCGGAATTATTGGGAGCGTGTTCTTATACTCGATGGACAGGTAAATGTCTAGAATAAAGCCTGTTTACAGCGAAATGTTTTGGATCACGTAAAACGCTGGGATTTACCTGCAACGATAATAAATTCACCTTAAGGCATAAACGATACAGAGTATAACTGATTATAAAATATTTTCTATGGGTTTTAACTAAGGCGAACAGGGCTAGTTGTTTCGTTAAATGTCAGCATATTAATTGAAACCCACAAATATTGTCAAACGTTTGTTGGAAATAGATAATTGCAGTGGTTCTAAAACTTTATTATTAAAAGTATTACCAAGTGCATAATATAATATATTCATAACAGTGTAATACATATTAGCAAATTTATTAGTTGTAACTAATGTTGACTACATCCCGAACCTTTTCTTTCCTTGTTTCTATGGATATAAGTCACTGAAGATGTGTACTTCTGTTGGGAACATACCAGCTGGATTTTTAAAATAAAGTCGTCCATATGTATTCCCACGCATGTGACGTACTTTCATCATTTTAAAACACAAACACGAGATTTCCTTGTAGTTTGTTTTCTAGTCTAGTGATCAGGAATTTACAAGTTTAAGAAAAAAGCCGTTAGTTTATTAAAAGTGATAAAATGTTTTCATCAAAAATTAAAGTGATCGCTAGCCAAAACTAGCTTAGTTACTGGTCGTAATAAATGAGCTACAAAGAAGTAAACTAAATCAAGTGATATGTTTATCAAAGATAATAGTTTCAAATAAAACATTTACATCCAAACTTGAGACACATAAATCGTAGTGATATTACCGTCAGCCAACGATATGGAAAGTCTTAATTAGCCATATTCAGCCAAGTATTTGTTACTGATATCAATTATTCCATTTATATAATTAATATGAAATTTGGCCTACGACACTTTAAACCTGTAAATTATTCTTATTTCACTCAATTAACGTTTTCTGCGAGTCCCAGTCAGACAGCTCAGGATGTACTATGTGTCTGTATACAATATGTTGTACTACACAACCCTGCAATTGTTGGTTGGACATTATTTAACATACATTAATCCTTATGTAAACATTTACTTTCCCCAGAGGGCTCACTTTTGGCTGCTTTACACCTTCCAGTCGAACTCATACTGTGTACAGCAAAAATAAAGTTGTCACTTAAATCTGGGTAACAAATGGATGTCCAGGAGCGGCACATCATTAACTGCAAATTTCAAGATTCAGGATTGCAAGGGTAATTCGATACGTCTAGTCTATTGTGGGAGATGACTGTTTAAGGTTCGTTTCCTAAGAGTCAAAGTTTCTCCCCAGCAGACATAAGGTTGTGTCACCCCCACCTGCATTGATTGGAGAGGCTGGTTCAGAGCTGGCATGACATGACTTAAGATTAATGCCCCAAATCCTTCTTTAAGAAACTCAACAGGAGACAACTCATTGTTTGATTTATGATTTTAAATCCTTTCAGTATTCTCAGTGTACAAAACAAATCAGTGAAAAATTATTTTCTATACAGAGTCCAAATTTTTTATGATCCTTTAATACATATTTGAAGTGTAAAGATTACTAAGAGAATTATTTACATTAATTTGTCTGAGAGACATCTCAAGCAGGTTCTTAATATCGTGATGTCAGACCAACACCTTATTATAGTAAAACTAACGATAGTGTTTGAGACAAGGACTTATAGATGAGTTATATATTTAAAATTCAAAGTTTTTCTTTAACTATTCTTCTTGCCCAAATCAAGTTACATTCTAGTTTTTGCTATTATTAATAACAACTAAACATTTAAACAGCTCCTATGTGTAAACGCGTTTACAATTAACAGGATTTTAATATTTATTGAAACTTACAGTTTATTCTCTTTTTTAGTGTTAATTATCTTAATCTACAAATAATTTTCCTGTGATTTTGGCAAATAGAAAGAATTTGTCATTTATGGTATGAACTTCTTTCAGTACTCTAGGTGTACGGAAAGAATCAGTTTACAATTATTCTCCTCAACTGTTCCAAATGTCAAGTCAAGTCAAGTCGCTGTGATTGTGGGGGGGGGGGGTGGATCCCCCACATCTTTCAATGCCTCTGCCGGTTAGGCTTTTGCCTTGTGTCTCGAGGGTCAAAGCCCTAGTAGCTTTCGCTACCTGTCAGTGGGGTGAAGTGTCGTGATGCAGTCGAAGTTGTAGTCAATGTCATCAGTCATCCATGGGAAGACGCAGTTGGGGGACCTCCTGTGCGCGAAGCTATCAGATGTGATCCCACGGGGAGGACTCTGCAGCTTCCTCAAGGCTGGATGTCAGGCCTTCAACGAACCTCCTGATGGTAGAGACGTTGGACGAAGCCCTGACTACGGTGTTCCTCACGAACCAGGGCGACCCAGTGGCCCGCCGGAGACACACGCTCTGGACAGCGAGCAACTGCCTCCTTGCGGTCTTGCAGGTGAGGTGGTACCATGCTGGGGCCGCATATGTGAGCACTGGTCGTATCAGAGCCGTGTAGAGCAGGACCTTCGTCCTGGTCGGTAGCTTCGTGGAGTTGAGCAGGGGGCCGATGCTGCCGAAGCCCTTCCTCGCTTGGCCACAGATCCTCTTGACGTGGGGTGTGAAGGTCAGCTTGGAGTCCAGGAGTACCCCCAGGTACTTGACTGAAGTCTTCCACGGTATGTCGTCGCCGTTGAGTGACAAGTGACGGCCGTACGCTTGTCTCCTTGTCCTCGTGAAGTTTATGGCTTCACATTTGTCAACGTTGACCTTGATCCTCCACTTGGTCAACCAGAGCTCCAGTAGGTGCAGCTGCCGCTGGATGTAGAACCCGGCCATCTTCAGGTTGGCAGAAGTGGCCGTGAGAAGCGCATCGTCCACGTACAGAGAGAGCTGCGCTCTCGGTAGGTTCTTCAATGCTGGAGTTCCTAAGGAGTCCGGGCCAGGGGCCTTCTTCGGGCGAAGGCGGCGAATGTGGTCTTGCACTTCAAGTGTATTCACAGTGGGTAGTAGGTAGTCTTCGTCAGGTTGGTATTCCTCCAAGAAGTTTTCAATCATTTCGCACGTGTCCTCGTCGTAGACATCCGCCTTTGGGGAGAATTGTTCTTCCATGGTGTCGGCGAAGGCCTTTGGTCGATCTCCAGGGAAGTAGACAATACCACGCTGTCCTTGAAGTGGTCGGTTGGTCTTCTTCCTCCCTCGAAGTGCCCTGGAGATTTTCCACATGCCGCCGACACCACCGTCAGCTTGATGTTCCACAAAGTCATCCCACGCAGCCGCTCTGTGTTCAGCCAGGAGACGAGAGCACTTCCTGGCCTGGCGGTTGAAGGTCTGCTTGGCGTGGGGACATCGGGACTGCTGATACTCCCTTCGCAGTCTGCGACGAAGGCGAATCTCCTCTGTCAACTCCTCGGGTAGAGGTGGAGTGATGTCAGTCCGGGAGAGAGGAGATGACGAGGCCGTCATAGCTTCTTGGAGGATGGAAGTCAAGTCGTGTACTTGTCGGTCTAGCTGGTCCGGTGACTCGGCAGGAGTTGGTATTGGCCGATGTCTGTCAGCGAGGTGGTTTGCAAAGTGGTGCCAGTTGACCTTGGTGGGACGAGTAGGAGGATATGATGGCGCTCCGTCGTCCGAGAGGTCGAAGACAACTGGCACGTGGTCTGACGAGAGATCAGACACTGCAAAGACCTCGATGTGTCCGTCCAGCGAGCCAGCTAGACCGATGTCCAGTATGTCCGGGAGGTGCCGTCGATTGTGATTGTAGTGCGTGGGCTCCTCAGGTGTCAGTAGTTGGATGTGGAGTAGGTTGTCCAGGAGACGGTGGAGACTTCTGCCGTTGGAGTTGGTGTTCCGGCATCCCTAGTCCAGATGCTTTGCATTGAGGTCCCCAGCAACAAGTGCAGGGGAACCAGGACGCAGCAGTGCATAAAGGCAGCGAGTTTGCGGAGTGTTTCTAGGTGGATTGTAGACGGAGGCAATATCTAGTTCGGCTCCGCTGTAGCGGATGGCAATCCGGGTGATCTCAGCTCCTGGGGCAGGGACTGCTGCCAGGAGACATGGGTCACTCGCCGATGCACCATGATCGCCGAGCCTCCGCCGGGTCGGTTGTTCTGCAGCTGACTATCGGTGCGGTATATCTGGTAATTGGGAATATTGAAGCGATCTGTCGCCCTGAAGTGAGTCTCCTCTAGAAGAGCGACGTCCACATCCATTTCAGTTAGTATCTGACCGAGTTCCCGTCGCTTGTTTGCCTGCCCGTCTGCGTTCCAGCTGACAACTCTCAGCTTACCCATGGACGGTGGCGGACAACATGTCCATGAGGCGTGACATCAACGCAACTATGTTGGTCAGCTGAGAAAGAATCTGATTTAGTCTTACCTTGAGATCCTGAGGCAGGAGGGAAGCTGGGTGAGAAGTCGGCGTGATGTTTTGTGTGGGCGGCTTTGCTTGTAGTTCAGGGCTGGAAGCTGGCTTAGGTGGCTCAGCACGAGATCTCGGTGTGAGCCAGAGTAGTGCTGGTCTGGCAGGGGCAGGAGTGTCCGCGATTGTTGGGTTCTCTAGTTGATGAGAGGCAGGGGTTGACGTGTCTCGGAGGTTGAGTTCTTCGGAGTTGAACGAGAACGAGCCCCCCGATTTTCCGGCTTCCGAGCTGGGCGATGACGGCGACGCCTTACCATCTCGAAGTCGTCTTCCTCCCGGTTTTCAGTGGAGGGCTCCGCGGTGTCATCTACGGTGGCAGGAGGGGCAGGAGCAGGAGCTTCTCGAGGCTTAGGAGGTTCAATCCTGGAAGATACAGGCCTCTGAACCCTCCTGGCAACGGCAGCATACGAGAGCTGCTTCTCGTTTTTAAAGGTGACACACCCACGGTAGTTGGCAGAGTGGGCCTCTCCACAATTGCAGCATCTGGCCGGGGTTGAAGCTTCCTTCGGGCAGAGGCTGGACGGATGATTATCACCGCATCGTACGCAGCGGAGCTCACGGTGGCAGTGGCTGGAGCCATGCCCAAACGCCTGGCATCGGTGGCACTGGACTGGTCCACTAGGCCTGGTGTACTTCCTGACCTCCAGCCTGCAGAATAACAGAGTCCGGGCAGTTTAGACATCAGTAGGAGGCCGGAGCCCATCGCCTCCACGGAGGGTGATGAGCCACAGGCTGGTCGGTTGTCCACGTCTTGTCTTCAGGAGCTTGGCCTCCACGATGCCATAGCCATCTCCTTGGAAAGCCTCGACGACCTCTTCCGGCGATAGGGTGGCTGGGAGACCTTTGATCACCACCTTGAGGAGGCGCTCAGTGGTCATTGCGAAAGTGTGGAACTTCAGCCCCTGTTCCTGTAAGTACCTTTGTATTTGCCGAAAGTTGTTCCACATGTTTTAGGATTCTTTCATCCATATTTGATAAATAGTGTAAAGATTACTATGAGAATTATTTACTTAAATGTGTCTGAGAGATATCTTTAACGTATTTGAATTTAGCGAAGTTTAGCTGACAGGATAAAATTCATTATCTTTTTGCCTTAACTTTTTTACAACTCTATAGTTTTTTAAAAACGGTAATGAACATATTTGTGAATTATATAGTTTGTATCTTTTAAATTATTCAATTAGTTGCTTAGATAACCACAAGAGCTCTCTTCTACTTTAAAAGAGATTTGACATGGCCCATTGAATCTATACACTTATAGAAGCTACTTCTTAGATTCTATTGTCGATTTTCAATATTTTATTTTCTCATTTATCAATAATAAATCTCGTAAAGTTTAAAACACTTAAAAAAATGCCAGTTGCTAATTATTATAAAACTTTTAAATAAAATATCTCATTTTTTATGTACAGCTCCTTCCGAGAACTAAACCGTGTTGAAAGTACATAAAAGACTTATTATATAGTAAAACTAGTTATCGTTAGAACCATTTTATTAGTGACAGGAAATGATAGTTTTGTATTAATTTTAATAATATTGTATGCAAATGAAAAACCTATTCCGATGATGTCAATAAAACACATAGATATAACTAATTATTAAATCGATTTTGTTTTAAGTATGTCAGCCGAACAATAATATTAAGAATAACATTTTTAATCATTTAGACAATACTGAACGGGTTATCCTGCTTTAGAAGTTTATTCTTACAAATTTACTATTATGCTATATCAAGTTGTGCAGCTTTATTAAACAAATTTTCCTCAAATTAACACATATTTTTTCAACTAATATAGCTCTTAAGAAGTACTATTTTCTACTTTAAAGGACAATCTCCACACAATGCCATTTAGAAAATTGGAAAGTTCACTCATATACAACACTAGACAGGGTGGTAATAAATATGGGTTTTTAGAGTTATTTCTGCAGCATCAGATGTAGTTGCCTAGAGTGACAGCGTAAGCTTTGAGAAGTTTTCATGAATAAGACACAAAAATTATACATACTATTAAAAACTACTTTGAAATAAGTTGTAATATTGAAAATGTATGTGCCCTACATATTTATAAAACATGATTATAAAAAATTTATCTTTTTCTTTATAGTCAAAGTCAAAGTAATTTTTCATTATTTTTACTTGTAACCTTTAATGATTTATTTTTGTATAATTTAGAAAATATTCGCATGAATCTGTGTATTTGAGGTCAGAAATAACGAATAAAAGGTAAAATGAGAAATGAGTATATATAATTCCGGAAAATGTCTCCATAAAGGATTCATAATAAAACTATTCTGGAATGAATTTTTAAAATGATATTTTGTTTATGAAAACTAAGTGTTAATCATTATGTTCCCAGGACATTAACTTAATAAATGAAAAAATCACATGCTAAGTTAGTTAGTTCGATTAGTTTTAAGAGTAATATTCCCAAAATATGAAATTTGAATCGCTATTCATACTGTTTTAGAGTTTTCCATGATTCGTATAAATTGAATTCACATCTTCTATGGTCTTAATTACAAGAATAACATTTAAATTTATTAAATTTGTATAATAAACTTTTAAATTTAACGTAAATAACAGATAATAATCTTTGTATACTACGAATTAATACACATGATACATATATGATTTAATACATATGATATATTTTTTTGTACGTGAGGTCCATGACGGCATATTCTTAGGAAACTGCATATAAGGAGCCAAATACTGTAATTGTATGTTAAATATTTTACTATGTATGCAACGTGTATTCTATTTTCTTCATTATTCCTTTGTTTCATTTTTACCTATCCTATACTATGTTGTTAGTGATTCATGTAGTAATACATGAGTGTCATTTAACCCAAACGTACTCTAATTACCTGCCAATAACATTTGAATTAGTGTGAACTTTGCTGATTCTAATTAGTTGGATGATAATGATGTAACGAGAAATGAGAATCGGAGACTTGACAAACAACTCCTCTTGGGCACTCGTGTATATTGGAATAAACTTCCATTACTTCTATTGATACAGCTGGCACAGACATTCAGAATATTTGAATATCATAATATCAAAACTGTCATTTTAATAAAAACAAATAAAGGTGAAAACCTTTCGTCACTAGTGCTAATAACTTAGGTATTCTTACATAAGTCCTTTATGGTACTACTGATTGTATTTTACAGTGATTCAGGATTGATAAGTGCAATGGATCTTGGATTGACTTCTGCTGAGATGATAAATGTAAATTGCGTCTCATTTTAGCAGACAAAGGGCTAAGGTACACCTAATCTGGGTAACAAGGGCTTAAAGGTGACTAACGAACTACCACTAGGAGAGCTTTGGAAAGAAGAGGATCCCTCTGCTGTCGCCCATCGAAGTAGGCGTCACAATCGACGGCCTTGTCTCTGTTATCTTGCGATAACCATCGTAACCGCTACACTGTGCTATTAGCAAAATAAACCATCCCTTGGTACAAACACAATGATGGACATTAGATCATGTATACCGATTTATACAAAACTGAGACATTGTCCGATTATCCGTCAAAACTATCAGGGAAGTGCTTTTCAACATGCTTAGGTATGCAAGAACTTTTAACAATAGAATTAACTTCTTATCAAAATTAACGCACTTACGGACAGACAGACAAATAAATACAGGGCTTTACAAAGGATCTTGCAGGTAGTGTTAAATAAAATATAATAAACTGTATATATAATTAAAATAATGAATAGTGATTTGAATTTTATATGAATAAAGATATCGGCCAATATTTAGTACCATTGCTCGTTAAATGCAAAGTATTTGATGGTAGGCACATTTAGTATGTCATCAGTTCGAATACAATATTGCAATCGTAAATTGTTTACCGTAAAACAAAATATACATACTGCTAGCTTTTCCTGTTTATAACAATAGGAACTATTCAGTAAAACTGCCATTAAACTTTGGGTTAGTATTTTTAACCGAAGTGGCCATGTGATGTCCACCTGTCCCACAATCAATAATGTCATAATTAATGTGATCATAATCAATATGACGGACGCGCAATACATCATTGGGGTCTGTGTAGAACAAAGCGTGATGTCGCCACTGTTTTCAGGGTTTTGTATAAAATTTTATAAGATCGTCAGAATTATATACTGAATTATCAGTAGAGAAATATCGTAGAAAATCATCAATCGCAACATGATACACTACAAAATCTATAATTAGTTGCAAACCGAAATCACTGTACATTTAATTTAGATACAGCAGCTATCGCGGCTACACCACTTAAACCACGAAATAACTATTGAAACTGTAATAACGGTAATGAGGCAACATTTATCGTTTATTTTTATTAGCTGGGACTCCCACACACTTCTGCCTAATCACTCTCCAATACATAATACATTCACATCCTTTCCCTAAAAATTAATAATATAAAATCATTAATAATATTGACCTTATTTACAAAAATAAATAAATAAATAAAACACCTATAACATAAACAAACAAACAATGTATTTTTTCTGTATTGAGTATTACTCATTTAGTAATTAAGCTAATTAGGTCCCCCGCATTTCCAGGTGTGCTACCATCCTATTTCTGCCGTGCTGATTGTTCTCAGTGGTTGATATACTTAGATAAATGACTTGAAGGGATGGAAAGATATTTTCTGTCTGTCCGTTTGTACGACCACAAGATATCTCGAAAAAGACCCAAAAATAGACTGGATATTGAACATAATGCTAGATTTCTACATAAGGGAAAATTAAGTTCGATAATAGTACATATCACTGCATGGGATTTGGCTGAGCGTTAGTGGATATTTTTACATTGGTCTTATTTCTAACCATGATATTAACGGTATAATAGCATAATAAATACGTTTGTAAACAAACTCAATTCAACCATAAATGATTAAAGCGTTTTACATTTCGACACATGAAACACGAATCCATACAATATCTTTAATAGGAACTTTCATTACTTGAACACAGATATGAAACGAAATATAATAAAAAAACTGAATATATCATGTTGTAAAATATACCAATAAAGATTACATATTTGGATTTCAAATTTAAAATGAAACTTCATTTTTACAAGAACTTAATTTATTTCCGGTACAAAATGAACGGTTCAAAAGCGGTCTAAGCGGAACCACTTTTCTCCAAGTTGAATGTATTTCTCATAGCAAAGAATAGAGGGTTTTTGGATGATCCCAATAGTATCAACCTAATTCCTCCAGGACTTTATAAAAAACGCTATAAGTTGTGAGAACAATATTTTTTTCGGCTCCATACTGAACTATACAATAAATAAATAAACATATACATATATATATATATATATATATATATATATGCTGTTTGGGCAAAAGGTGTTCAGTCTGTCAACTCTAACTTTACAGCGGAGAAGGAAGAAGAAAGAAAATACACACATTTGTATAAATGGTGTTTATTTCTCAAACACTTTAACTCTGTAAAAGTTGTGTCCTATAGTTTAAAAGGTGGATATCTGTCGTATTAAAAATATATTATGAACAAATATTGGTTTTTAAAGAAAATAAATGGACTTAACTCCTTGAGATCTAAGTCTTAACACATTTTTACCTTAACTTTAACCCCTATTGATCATATTTAAAATCAAAAGAAGTTATGTTAAGGTAAAAAAGAAATAAGTCTTAGATCATATTGATTTAAGTCCACTTATTTAACATAGAATATTAATAGTTTGGCACAACTAAACACACATATATTGAATGATTTCTTTTTATTATGACGTTTTAACTGTTTTGATCAATATCTCCTAAGTCAGGGTCATTATCTGAAACATTTCCAGTTTTTAAATTCCTATAGAAATCGTAAAAAGCTTGAGGGATTACATATAACAGGCACAGATAGTCTTTATTTTTGACCTGAGCTATTGGTAGAGAGTCATAATATGCTTTCTTCAGTTCTCCAATTGATTCAGAACGTTTACCAACCTCTCTCTTAAACGAATAAACACTAAATGTATCATCCTCGACGTTTGCAAGTATGGTGTTGGTAAACATTGTTGCAGATCAAATGAAAAACATTTTATAATATCATTTTCAGTGGATTAAATATTATCTTTTGTATTTTCTTCATAGGCTGAATCAGCTCATTCAGGGTGTTTCTTTTGAAATTTTTTTATTTTGTCCTTTTTTCTTCTCGGTCCGTAGAAGGAACACGTTATTGACGTCTTACAAATTCCGATAGCCTAACTTAGCTCTAGGCGGCTTGGTCTGTAGCAGGAGCAAGTTATTGACGTCATATAAACTCCGATAGCCTAACTTAGCTCTAGGCGGCTCGGTCTGTAGCAGGAGCAAGTTATTGACGTCATATAAACTCTGATAGCCTAACTTAGCTCTAGGTGGCTCGGTCTGTAGCAGGAGCAAGTTATTGACGTCTTACAAACTCCGATAGCCTAACTTAGCTCTAGGCGGCTCGGTCTGTAGCAGGAACACGCTATTGACGTCAAACAAACTCCGACAGACTAACTTATCTCATTACTTTCTCAATCTCAGTATCGGTTTCCACGCAGTTTTTTTAGGGTGACTAATAAAGAAAAATTGATATTTATCTGTAAAGAAAATAAATACTGATTAAAAAAATATAGGATTTGTAGACATCATATGAAACAAAACATTTTAAAGGCAAATAGGTCTTGTAAGGAAAATGGCGCCAAAAGTACTCATTTTCATATCGTTTCGTTGCAGTAAGGCATAGTTATTTCCTGTATTTGCTATACGTTTTTTGGGAATTAATTGTTTACACTAAAAAACCTTTTCTCCGTTACATGTTGTAATTTAGGTTATTCATTATGATATAGGTTAATTAATTATCAAGTTTCAAAATATTTCGGTTCAATAATTATGATATTCAACTAACCTTATTTTTAGATGTTCGGACTGTAATTCGCTGTTTCCTATCCTGTAACTAATGTTTTATTGAGCCCTTAAGACCCTTTCTCCATGTACTGATTGAACATCAGCCATAATTTGATGCATCAGGCCCTCTAAAATCGTGGGCTTTGATGCGGAAATTAAGTCTTTTAACCTTCCTCACAATTTCACGCACGTTAAATCCTAGGATCTGGGTGGATAGTTGACTGGAAAAGAGTTTGACTCACCGCTTGAGAGTAGTCAGGCTGGCGCCCCAACATGCATAAACCGCATTCCTGAGTTTGTTTGTTCAGGAATATTCAACAGTAAATTAGGCAAGTAATCTATGAGAAAGTTTTTGAACATATTTCCGTAAGGGGCCTTATAAAATAACGAGCCAACATTTTGGATACCAGCAATACCGCACCAAGTATTGAGGGTCCAGTACCTTTGGTTGGCTACCTCGCGCATCCAGTTAGGTTCTGAAAAGCTCAGAACCTCATGTTGTGGCGGTTCACATCTCTATTGTTTTGGGAGGTTGTTTCTTCGCGCCACAAAACGCTGGAGGAAAATATTCATCTTCGTGCACGTTATAATTTCTCCCGAACTTGAACAAAAACGTTCAGCAGCTGTGGAGGACAAGCTTGTCTATACCGGTAAAAAGTAACTAAACTACAACATCGTGTTCAGATTAACTAAAACAGGTTAAGACATAGCTGGCATTATTATGTGGTTTGTTATCAAACAAACCATCCCCAGGCCACTAATAAATAGACCGCAATTAACGTTTAAATTTGACAGGAATTAACACTTTTAGTGTACGGAAAGTGCTTTAAAAACAAGTGGTAGACACTTTTGAATATCAAAAGGCAAATTTCGGAGAACACAACGGGTTTCTTAATGGGGTGAAAGACTGGTGGCAATTTGCAACATTCTCCCTACATAAGGAATTTTTTTTAATATTTTAAATCAAGCATAGATATAATTTGTTATCATTTTACAATTCTTGATGTAAACATTGATTTGCCAAAAGATAAATATAAGGTAGGTGGAACTAAACGACGAACGTAAATGCTTCCAGAGTGAAAACAGTATTATTTACGAGTAACTGGCTGAAACAAAAAGTTAAAATTTATGACAGAAATGCTAACAATCATAATACATTGTTAATTGTTTCTATGGTAATCTATGTTAAATATTTAGTCAAAATTCGAAATTGAAGCGTAAGCATGCTACAACGTTTAGGTCCGATTTTATTATACATATACAGAATTCCAGCTGCACCCAAATTGTTCTAAATTACCCTCCACAATGATTGATAGTCAGTTAAAGAGTTGATATTAGAACTTCGAGCAGTTTTACCCCATTTTAATGGGCAAAGAAGAATGAGCCACCTCTGGTACAAGATGGCCAGAGGTGATTTTATGGTTCCAAGCTTGAGAGTGGATTATAGTAAAGGATGGGAGGATAGTGAATCTTTCTTCAACATAGCGCTCTGCTGGTCCCAGGCTCCATGACTGACAGCAGTGGTGAAATCCCTCGTCTGGACACCATTCTTCGTCGTAGCGCTCTGCTGATCCCAGGCTCCATGGCTGACAGCAGTCGTGAAATCCCTCGTCTGGACACCATTCATCGTCGTAGCGCTCTGCTCGTCCCAGGCTCTATGGCTGACAGCAGTTGTGAAATCCCTCGTCTGGACACTATTCATCGTCGTAGCGCTCTGCTGGTCCCAGGCTCCATGGCTAACAGCAGTCGTGAAATCCCTCGTGTGGACACCATTATTCGTCGTAGCGCTCTGCTAGTCCCAGGCTCTATGGCTGACAGCAGTCGTGAAATCCCTCGTCTGGACACCATTCATCGTCGTAGCGCTCTGCTCGTCCCAGGCTCTATGGCTGACAGCAGTTGTGAAATCCCTCGTCTGGACACCATTCATCGTCGTAGCGCTCTGCTGGTCCCAGGCTCCATTGCTGACAGCAGTCGTTAAATCCCTCGTCTGGTCACTATTCATCGTCGTAGCGCTCTGCTGGTCCCAGGCTCCATGGCTGACATCAGTGACGAAATTGTTTGTGTGTCTGGATTTTCCAGTATTATTTACATATGTGCAGCTGGATCTTTTCAAATTTTATATAAAGGAGTCGTCTTAGTTTTGTAACACGAGACTGAGGGGTGGTGGAGGGTTGATGTTCATGTATGTTTCTTTAATATTGTAAATAAAATTTGGAAAACTAATTCTTGTACTATTTTAATGCGTAACTTCTAGAAATAAAATATTGAGTAAATAGAGAAGTATCAAGGTTTACAGAAATGTTTTCAGATTGTAAGAGCAGCAATCGCCTATTTCAAATTAGAAGTATAATATCTCTTTTACGCTTTTAACAAATACTGTTAAATTATATTTTTTTTACTATCGGGCACTATGTTAATCTACAGCTAATTTTGAAAGGATAATACACAAAGTTGGGATATTTCAAACTCGTATAATCTAATATATTCAACTAGCAAGGTATGACTTTACACCTATCAAATAGCTCTCTTAAAAGCTATTTTTTTGTACTTAAAGATTCAGATATATCTTGGATGTTTGATTAGTGGTGCCAAAAATTATGTTTACGGCGTTTTGTTACATTTAGTATGTCGTTGTGTTCTGCCTTTGCTTTAGGTATTCCAAAGTTTCTACCAATTCTTTTTAAAACACTTTACGTTTAAGGAGAGTTACCGTAAGTGTACCTGTTAGATAAACATTTTAATAAAATGAGAAAATTCTTATAAATTTTAAACTTTGATGATTGATTGATTGATTGATATCTCAGCACTTACCTGTGATGGATGTGTTTGATAACGAATTAAATAGCAATGTCAGATATATTTTAACCTTTTTTATTAATCTACACACGTGTTTGTACGTTTCGTTACATTTTACTGCCATGATCATGCGTATAAAATCTTATCGTATATAATCTTATCTTCATCGACTCTGAACCTTTCTGAACAAGTGATAAGAGATGGTAATAATGTATTATCAGATTTTTTAGTTAGTCAGTGTTGTGCCGTGTCCTTGATGACGAGTATCGTTGTCTGTCAAATATGATGCCTTTCACAAAGAAGAATCTTTCTCTATGTTGACGGTGATAGGGTATTAGGTAAATGTTTGCAGGACTACACAGCTGCTGCCGCGCTGTACGCTTGACGCTTCCCGGACATTATTCACAAAAGGTTTAACAAACACTTGCTAGTCGTTTTCATGAAACTAGAAACACACAACCGGACTACAACAAAGTGAACCAGCTCCCTAGGCCTGTTAGGAATGATAAGGCACCAGGCCTTTTGGCTGCGATTCAGCTCAACCCTCATGACTCATCTAGGAGAGTTTGTTACCGATGCAGGAATTAGCCAACGACAGTACTCAGGTCCTTAGGACAGTAAAACGCACCCATACCGGATTTCACTACATCAAGCATTGCATAGAGATGACTTCTAAGAATGAAATTTTATTTATCAGCCCGTGATAACATGCACGAAGATTGATATTTAAGTTCTATGGTGAGACGAAGCAACTTTTCGGAGCAATGGAGAAATGAGCCGTCATAACATGAGGTTTTTAAAAGTTTTAGAAAATCCCACTGGATGTGAGACAACCAACCTTAATACTTGGTGCGATAACCAAATTATTGGCCCGTTTTTTTAAGAACACTTGCATGGACATTTGTTTAACAACTTCTCTGAAGCGGTGCTGACAAACTGTTCCAGTCAACTACCCCCCCTCCCCAAATCCTCGGATTTAATGTCCTAAACTACTACTTGTTGGAGGCTTAAAATACTTGGCTTATGCATCAGGATCCAGGACTCGAGAAGACATGATGCAACGAATCCGGGCTGCCGTTCAATCAATACTGGAGAAGAGTTCTAAAGGGCTGTAGAAAACTTATGTTTCTGGGTAAAACTCTGTTTGAGAAAGAACGGACTACAGCTCTTACGTCTGTAAATGAGGTTAGTTTCATAACGCCATTGTCAGGCCGAAACAGTTAGAACCTAGATATATGTATGAATAATAATTTCACCGTGTAACGTTAAAATTTAAAAAGTAAAAATTCAATTCACTAAAACCCTACGCAAATACAGGAGTTCAAAACTTTGCAATTCAGAAAACGTTACGAAAATTAGTATTTTTGAACCATAAAACCGAATTTTAAATAAAAAATATTTGCTGTTTAATAGAGCTATTTAAAAGGCGTAGTGAACAGTGTATTTAGTACAATTTTCACTTAAAATCATTCATAATTCACTTATAAACTGTATCTACTTTTCACGAAGTTTTGAAATTTGTAGCACCAATACATGTTAGCTGTTTATCAGAAAGGTACGCTATACAGGTTGAGGTAGATTACCCTTATGCAATGTATAGCGTCTGAACCGAGAAACCTACCGTTTTAACGAAAGTCCCATAGTTCGACCCTAAAGGATTCGGGAAAATTGTTTGCACCCAAATATGCCCCAAAAGGCACATTTAGAGGAACGGGGTACGGGGTAATTTTTTAAAGATTTTCAAATTTAAAGCATAGTCTTTTTGTACTTTTTGTACCTTTGTAAATTTCGGTCGGCAGTACCCCCTTTCTTAATAAATTCTTAATAATATTAGAGTTGATCAGATGCTGTAGTATAGTGAAAATGGTTTTATAAGCCTAAGTGGAGTTTACGTAAAATGCTGTATTCTCTCAATTATCATTTTGTTATTCGGCTAACTATTTCGTTGGCAATGTCAGTTTGAGCTCAGCCAACAACATTGTTTTACATACACCTCTTTTGTCCTTAATCATCCAAAAAGAGTCATTTACCGTAGATTTCGCAATAGGAAATTTTTGAATTTCCTACCTTTCTTTTATTTAACAATCCGTGGAGTAATTTGTCGGCTCAAAGGCAGAGGATGGCGAAGTGACCTTTTGGAACACTGCTCACAAAGTCTTTATTATTGCGCAATTCGTAAGGTCGAGCCACGTGTACGTGTTCCTGGTCTCGCGAGGCAAGGTCACGGGACAAGGTCATCGACTGGGGGACGCTGGTGATGAATGGTGGCGGTGCCGGTCTTCCTACAGAGGAAACTAGAAGCCAAGTCTCGGTGGCCATCAGGACACAATCAAACCTTGATCTCTAAAAGGCTTGATTTTTACTTTGCTATGGAAGGCGCATGCTTAACGAGGGATAGCTCTTAGTTCTTTCGATTGTTAAAACATCCAAGTAATTGTTAAGTGATGTTTTCACGGAAATATAGTGTATCAGGAACTGTACAAAGAAAGTAGTAGGAGATGTAGGTATCTAAAACCAATATTGTTTTTATTCATACACTAGCAGTTAATCGTGGCAGTTTCGAATGCCGATGTAAAATTTAGAACGATCGGTTGAATAGTTTACACGTGAAATCAATACAAACAAACAAAGAAACTCTCGCGTTTATGTTACCCGCACCTTCGCCTGCAATTTTTAAATTTGAAGTCTATAGTATACTTAGTCAAAGCACTTATGATGTAATATAATGGTCACCTATAATATTGTGACACCTCGGTGTTAACGCCCCCAAAATTTTAACAAATACATTAGTTTAACCTAATACTACGAAAATGTCTTATTGTTACTTTAGTGATTATTTTAACCACCTTTATACTGGTAAGACCTCCACAATATGTAACAATGCTGCCGTACACATCAAGTGCCATCCGGATTGATATAGGAAAATATAGGCGTTAAGGCCACTTCAGGACTTCAGAAGAAAGGGAAAGGAGTTCTGCCACACCCTGTATATGCATTAAATTGAAGCCCGCGGTGATGCGACGACACCGGTGTTGTCGCAGCCACGTGTACGGAATGCGCTGAAATCAGCAATAGTTGTGTTGTACGCAGGCCTTGAGCACTCTAAAAGCACCATGTACTTCGTTAATTACTAAATGAATCGCCTAGGCGGCAGCACCTGTCAGAGTACCATCCTAAGACGAAACGCCCTCTGATTGGTCCGGAGCCTTGGCAGCGGGAGGATCGGGCGATGTTGAGGTGATGCTCGGGGAGTCGGCTAACTTGTGCGGAACGCGACAGACGTTAACTTAGGCCCTGTCCCCCCCTCTCTCTCTCTCTATCCATATTTTAATTTTTCGGAAGCCAAATTCTAAATTCTTAATTATGTATTAATCAAACCTAATTATTTTATTAATCTAATCCAAGGAGTGTGCTAATTTTAATAAATCATATATTAGTTCGACTCCGTTGTTTTATTTTGAAAAGTTTATACAACCTTCCTCGCCACGACCCCAAGAGAAGATCTTTCGCCTCCCACTGGGCAAACGAAGTCAACCTACCACAATATGATATAAACGTAGTCAAGCATACGATCAGGTACGTATTATTCTACAGTTCATAGTTAGACGATCAGAAGTTAAGAACTAACTCTAATATTACGTTTTGCGAGTATAGGAGCATTTCTAGTTAAAATTAATTATATATCCGACGCCAAAGCTGAGTTTTCCTTTTTCTCCCGGTTAAAAATATTTACAAATAAGTCTCAAAAACCTACTATGGATTTAAAAAATAACCACTTAGTTCCAGCTTCTGTGATTTACTTAAGGTTTAATATACTTATTTATGTTATTTATTTATTTATCACAACGGGACAACACCAATTTTACAAATATTACAAGTAGATCTGAATGAAACCAACAATAGATAATAAAAATACAAACAAACAAAACAAAAAACAAACAAAACAATATCAAGGTAATTTAACAGATAGGAATTAATTGTAAAACAGACTACGTAGCTCATACACCACGCATCACTTCCAGCCTCTCAGGAAACCAACAGCATCCGTCCTGAAAGAAGAATTCCTGAAGAAATTTACGGAGGAGAAGCCGCTTCGCCAGTCCTCAGGAGTCTAGATATGCCGTGGTTTTGAGTATAATTAGTTGGCTGGAAACTATACTACCAGTGACATAGTTGAGTTTGCTTTGTTGTTCCGATGAAAGTAATATATTTACCTACTTAGGACTAAAAAGCCTAGCTCGGTCAAAAATGTCTACTTCCGGGTGTTTAAATTCACTTCTTGTGTAAGTATGTTTACGGTGCCAAATTTGAGTTTGCTTTATTGACTCAATCAAGTATATATAAAGCAGGATATATGGGTGTGTGTCGATTTAGCAACCCTACTTCTGTCAAAAAGTGTTGACTTCCCTGAGATATTTCGAGTGCCATAGTGGAATACACCCCGTTGTCCTGATTAATAGAATATATGTAAAGACTAAGGATTGAGAAGCCATGTCTGTCTACTTGCGTCTCTTGCAATCTTCTTTCGGTCAAAGTTGTATCCAGTGCCATATTCGAGTTTGCATTTTTTTCACGATGTAAAAAAAACACATACACACTTTTGCTTACGGTCAAAAGTAGCTAGTCCTGGTATAAGGAGGAAATCCTTAGGAAATTTATTTCACAGTTTCAGTAATCATTTATTGTCTTGTTTTTCGGACTGTAGTGAAGTCAGCCAGTCTGGAGTGTCTAAACATTCTTGTACATAAACATTCATAGTTATTATAAAACATAAATATATTTCTTAAGATAATGGTTAAATTTAAACATATGATTGCGCCGAACAAATCAACATTGATAAAAAGAGATGGTTATATTTAACAAGATCTTTCTATTAATAGTTTGTAACCTTAGAGACTGATGGATTTTTTCTATTTTTGAGACCAATGGGGAATAGCGCGGTGGGATTTTCAAAATAATGATACGTATGTATTCGTCCCAGTGACCCTAATAATGTCAACGCAAATTTTCAGTACAATCGGTTAGATAGTTTATGCGTGAAAGCTAAACAAACAAGTAAAGGCACTTCGCATTTATAATTTTTTTAGAACTATAGTTAGGATTTCCTTTTAATGGAAACATCATAATTAGAATATAGTAACAAGACAAACTATAAACTGATAACAAGATGGATATTATAACCAGTAACAAGATAAATATAAAGCAATATAAACACATTACAGAACGATGGGTAACAAATAGTTAGATAATAAATCCCCATCAAACCCTAATTGGCTATGTATAAAAAGGAACAACTTTCAGTTGTGACATAAGTGATTATCGATGTATTGAATATAATACAGGTCAAGTAATAGAACATGGAAGTAATACATTATAAAAGAGAGGCCATATTGATTGAATCTCACTTCACTAAACATTGCACAAACTTGAGATTGTTTTTTGAATGAGACTAGAGATACGCCAAAGAAGTCGAACTCAGAAAAAACGACTTTCCTCTCTCTCCAAATTTTTACAGACCGCTATTATAGCTGCATAACCGCTCATAAATAGATTTGGATTTGGATTAAAGGGATTTATGTATTAAGTTCTGGTACACAAAATAAAAACTCACCCCCTTCGACCATTATACCTCTCAAGTCACAATAGTTTAATTTTTGTTCAAGTAATAGTGAATTACTTCAATTGATTATGAATTCAAGAGACAATCATTACTAATTAATACAAGTCATGAACCTTCCTCTGTTGCCAAGCTACAACAATTCTCCAGCGTTGCTGAAAGGGAGAGTTATCCCTCCTCTCTTCCATACTCAGATTCAGATCCAGACGCTGCAGCAGCAGCGGATACGGAAATAACATTGACAAAAATAGTGGAAACTTTCTCCACTGGAGGTACTTGCTGTAGATCATTCTTCGCTCTCACTCTCATCGGCTCTCTCGGCTGTTGTGTGTTGTGGTGTTACCGTGGTGTGTGATGGCTGTGGTGCTCCGTGGTGCTTTTGTGATGTTTCTCGCCTCACTGGCTGGCCTGGTACTGTGGTGCACCCCTCTGCCCAGTGAGTACCAATTACGGTCCAGATTTAAATTTAACAATTCCGTGCAAGTTCGGGAAATGTTACACTCGGCATTTCTGTAAGTAACATTGACAGAACATCGGTAGTGCTTTTGGCCTTGGAGGAATCTTAACAGCTGTTGTAACGTTTCTTCGGAAATTCAATATTATTAAAAATAAATCAGACAAATACATCATTCCATTAAGATCCTTCGGAAAGAGCTTTAATTTTGAAGGTGATGCAGGCCATTCTGTGGGTTGTAATATGTATTTTAAATTTTAAAGTCGTATCCCAGTAATATAACTTCCTTGAACACCACACGTTTTTGATTATTTCACCCGGAATTAGAAACATTCCGAAAAGTAGAAACATTTTGTAATCGAACCCATACAAAACAACTGAATTTAAATATATAAACTTTTAAGAGTAGGGCCTGTGTTTGAGTTTCAGTTTCATGGGATGTCATGGTTTTGGATGATTTATCAGTTAAGAAAATTATATTTATGTATGAAATGCCATTAAAGAGTTACATGTTTTTAATAAACATGTTTTAAAACAAATTTTTTACTTTTAAATAAAAATTATACTTTTTCTGTGGACCCTAATTACAAGGTGCTCCTAAGAGTTTGGTTCAAATAGATACAACACTTGAAATTATAAAAGAATTTTTCAATTTTTTTTTATTTCTTAAGAAAATGTATCTCTTAGAACATAAAAACAATGCTACTGGCAATATTAAAAAATTAATTAAATTGAAAACCAATTGCTTCACCGTAAGTGTTTAGTGCTAAAACAGATTGTTTCGCTTTTGCGTGGGATTTTAGAACTACTTCGTATCCACTTTCTTAATTTAGTGTTCTCGTTTTAAATTTTGTAATAAATATCAACTATGCAATCAAAATACCTTAACACCGGATTCGTTTTCTTTGTCTGGAGCTTACTTACTAAATATAAAACTGTTAATTATTTAGTGAATGAACTGATAATTCAACAAATATTACTCTTAAGTAGATACTTAAAAGTGGAGTAGGATTTCAAAGAAATACTAATTTTACATACATAATGAAGAGAATTTAAATACACAAATAGCTGAGTTATAAGTATATTTTAAAAATTAGATGAGAATATTTTTTCTTCAGCAATGCATTACCACTAATTTAATTTTTAACGTAGGCTACTTATCGTAAAAAAAGTCTAGATCTTTAAAAGGCATGCATAATCCCGCATCTGAATGAATAAATGAATTTTGAACATCTTTCCTCGTCATTTAAATCTTAGGAAACGCTAACCGGCTGCCGGTTGAGCATTTAAATTTACCAATGGTTAAAAATTATAACTGTGTTATAAAGAAGCTCGCCTCAAATCCACAAATGTTTGACTTCAGAAACTTAAAATTTAATGCATCAATATTATTTATTGATAAAAATACGATTTTCTGTTACTACTACCAATGGTTTATAATTTATATTTAGTAAACTATTTTGTGGGAAATTTCGTTCTCGTCTATTGTAAATATTATCATAGAGAAAGACATATCTTCTGCGGCACCACTACCTTTGATTATAACTAGTAGTAATATTATTTATAAACTAATAAATGTGACAATCAGTAGTTGTGCATTTATTGCATTACAAAAATAGAAAAATGAAACGAGTTTACAATTACTGGTTATAATGAGACAAAGAAGTTTTTAGTGAATGTTGCTACAGCGCGGTGACGTTAACCTTTTCTTTAGCCTTGGGATGTGGGCGATAACCTTGAATGACCTCAGACAAAGCGGTGACCTGTGATTTGCAGATCTTGGAGGTACTTCCTCGCGCACACGATTCTGCCAACGAAATGCAACATTACGTCTCTGACTTGACTATTTTGAAACTGCCGTTATAACATCAGACTTAAAATATGTACGGGATATATAAAACTGGAATGTTTGACAATATCGGTACAAAATTTGGCTGGAAATGGCTTATATAGTCGTTCCATCTTGTTGGCCGACGGTTATATAACTATCACTTACGCGTCTGACGGTTAGATTTAAAGGTTTGTATAAAATAACTATTTTGGATTAATATATTGATTCTTATTTTTTTTACTTCTTTTATTACCAGGCCAAAGCTAGTGTTGGCTGAAGACCAATTTTATTTTTGGATGAAGAATGTCATTACTTTTACGAAATTTTGGGCTGACAGCTTCTACTCGTATATATTTGGCTCCTAGACTATTACATAAATAAAAATAGATCTTGTGGTTTTGTATATATAAAAACGTCCATTGCGGAATAAAAAATATTGACGCTGCGCGCTGTTATGATAAGAACTCAGGTGATATGTCTCCTATAGCAGTACACATTTAAATTACTTATATCCATGGAAACAACAATATAAAAGTTCGGGAAATTTCAATATTTTAAACTGTTCAGTAGTATATTTAAAAGTCATTCTAATCGCAGCACCTCAGAGAACCACCGAATAAGGAACACGATGTGAGGCTCAGAGAGAGGACCAGGACCAGGACCTACAGTGAGTTATTTTTATTGTCCATAGATCATAGTTTCTGCTCTCACTATCTCATGCCCTACAAAATACGCAGTTTACATCTTGGTTTTATCTACAATTTATCACAGCATAAATCACTATACCAGTGCATATATTATTGGGTATAAATAAATAATAACATATAACAATATATTACAAAAATAGTAACGTGAAATTAAATAGATATTTATGTTTGTTGATCTTTTAATTACGTGCATATCCCGCATATTGATGATTACTATAAATCCCATCGGTATGTTCTCAGTTAAATTTGCGCTTTCGGCTGTTTTTAATTCTCCATGTACCTTAAGCGAGGATACAGAATCAACAATATTTTCCAAAATATTAAACCGCCTTATGAATTTTGAATCTGATGTACACAGTTGATAGAAACATAGAATTTTTTTAGAAAACCATTTGCTTAGCTATATCTCACTGCTACTTTCCCGGTATTCGGTAGTAGCATGAGTACTAACAGTGAGCAAAGTAGTGTATAATAACTGAAAAATTCTAATAAAGCCCAACTAAATTATGTGTAATTGCTTAAATGTAATAATTTGTATACTTGTAAACATTTTATGAAACAGAAATGGTTTAACCCATTTTACTTTGGTACTTTTCCATAGTACTCGATACAGCAATTGCACAATATAAGTATTTCAGTTATTAATGCCCTACTGGAATCAATTGAAATTTTAAAATGCTTAAAACATTCCGCTTGAATAAAATTATAATGTCGGTTTCATAAGAATAATTTTGGATTAATGCAACATATAAATATTAATTATGGAATATTAATGCTAAAACGGACATCTATCAGGTACATGCTGCAGAAAGTATTACCAGAATGTGGGTAGGCAACATCGTCTACAGTATTAGTTAATGTCTTAGCTCATCAACTCCAGGGTACGAGTAACAATAATCTTCACCTCGTATGAAGAAGTCCATTCGTTCATATATAAAACTACTTTGTTAGTATTTTAATTTAAATTACAGACAAAAACCAAAAATTCGCTGCAGAATATTTCCTTTTTTTTTTTAATTTGTTTAATATTTTTTAGCTCAGCTCAGGAATTAGAACTGTTCAGATACAAATGGCGTAAACTAATAGATTTATAACCTGTTACATTTTCATAAATCTGAATGCTACTAAAATGTTTCCGTGGTATTTAGTATTGTTTCTAAGAACAACTCAAATGAATGTGTTTTATATGAATGCTACGACATCTCTCTCATATTAAAGGGAATATTATCATCGATCTGACAGTGACAACATTTTCAAGCATGTATATTTAGTGAACCTAACAATAAGTTGTGTTCCTGATTACTTGTTCTTTCCTAGAAATTTCTGTTTAGTTTCTACGAATATATGTACTGATTCATTTACTCGGAATAATAATGAAGAATTCATGTTGTATTTGCTATATCGCTTCATAAAAATTTTAAAGATATCTCTAATGCAGTAATCTATACGTAAATATTGAACTATATATGCAAATGTAGATTTTAAACTAGACAATGTACTCTTGGTGTTTTTTTCTTATTCCAGCTACTCCAACACCTTTTTATTTTCTAAATTAGTCCTACTTACTTTATTGTGTATTTAAATTGAGATTATATAAGAGGGAAGTATTACAAGTGAAAATAAATACTTAGTGTAAGTAATTGTATAAGGATATTAACTTTCTTGTATATATAGTAAAAATAATTTCTTGAATAATGATTTGAATATATATATATATATATATATATATATATATAGCAGTATGGTTTTAAAATTAAATATTATTATTAACAATTAAAAAATCTCATAATGACAGATAAATATTTATAACGCTGCCAAATTACGAAATAAAAGGCAGACATTACAATGCCCCTTAATGAAGAGTTGACGTTAAATGAATAGATAAATCGGTGACTTCTTGGAAATTAAACGATATTAGGCGCAAGTTGTGTTAGTTGTAAATTTTGAGTTTAGAACCTACAAATAATTATAATTCAATGGACATGAATTTTCTCAGGTTATTAGGTTAGACGGTTAAATATTTATTCTTATTTATTCTATTATTTCTTATTTAATTTGAAAAGATATAATTATTGACACATTTCTATTCACTGTAATTGTTTCCTGTTATGTTAAACTTACACATATGTTTGTAAATTTATATTGCGTGGTAATAAAGTAAAATCAGTATTGTATCATAAGCTAAAAAATTATATTAAACATGCCATAGTAAGTGTTCTACTTAATATTTTATTTCCTACAATACCTTATAATACAGATATTTAAAGAAAAATTAGATTTTTATTCTTCAAATAGGGCACTTCTCCCTCAAATGGTTACAAAGTATCTGATATTTCGAACAGGTGGGCTTCTTTGACACTGTGATACAGCATTTTAACAGTAGCTTAAGGGAAAACTGTGAACACTAACCTGCCTCAACGATCCATTCTACCCACACTAAAATCCGAAAAATAACAAGACTTCTATAACACAAAATCGTACAAAAGATTATTTTAAAATAACGCATATTGTTAAAAATGATTTCTCCATTATACCGAAAGCAGATTGTTAGTAGATAGGATTTCCTCCTAGGCTGCGATATTTTTTCAGTTTTACGTAATGGTGACAAAGTATCTAATATTTCCAATGTATTAATCTTGAGAACCATGGACCAATTCAGTAAATTCTGTTTATAAAATATTGATTGTATTCTGAAGTTGGTTTATATGAAAGTATTTAAAAATATGTCCTGGCATCCTTTATAATTTAGAAAAAAATCAGTATTTATGTGTCATAATCCTAACTTAACTGACAATAAAAAGCTGTTGAGATTGCAGTTTTATTAAGTAGTACTTTATCAATAGTCAAATTCAGATAGCAAAGACAAAGTTAATATCTAACTTTTAGTCCATATGTAGTCGATTGTAGTCTATTACTAACTTGTAGTCCATATTGTGTTAGTATTGATTTAAAAAATCCAATAAATTGTAAATATTATTTAAACATTGTTATAAAACCAACCTTAAAGAGCAACGCTGTCAATGTTTTCACATAAAGTAATTTATGTGAACTGGTGGGCTTCATTGACACTGTGATACAGCATTTTAACAGTAGCTTAAAGGAAAACTGTGAACATTAACCTGCCTCAAAGATCCATTCTACCCAGACCAAAATGCGAAAAACAACACAGCAAGACTTCTATATCGCAAAATCGTACAAACTTTTATATTAAAATAATGCATATAGTTAAAAATGATTTCTCCATTATACCGAAAGCAGATTGGGAGTAGGTAGGATTTACCCCTAGGCTGCGATGGGTTTTCAGTTTTACGTATGAATTGTATGTTCTTCATTAATACAACAATGAAAACTCATGTATTGGACTAGAAATATTATAGAACGAAAGTATATGACAAGGCCTAAAAGTATACGCATTTTGACCAATGTTGATTTTCCGAGAGTCCTGTGTATTTTGTATTTTCTCGATCAGGTTAACAAGGCAAAATCAGCTGTGACGTTTTGAAATATAATATTTTTGTACCAGAAATTATCTTAGCCATTAACCCTAGATGGGTTATCGCACGTAAATTTAACGTATAACCGGTTATTTTTGGCGCCCCACTCCTTTTAACCCTCCACCGCGAGGCTCTCCTCCTTCCAGCAGTGCTCTTGGCAGTCAGTTGCCGCGTGACGGCTGCCCTGGTTAGATCGTAGCGCGTTTCTTTGTGGCCCTACTAGCCGGTTTCTTGGAACCCGTACTTCAAACTTACGTGTCAATACCCTTTGTGTAAACTTCAGTAGACGTAACGTTTTCGTGTCAATACCTTTATGA
This sequence comes from Homalodisca vitripennis, assembly GCF_021130785.1. Classification (NCBI taxonomy): domain Eukaryota; kingdom Metazoa; phylum Arthropoda; class Insecta; order Hemiptera; family Cicadellidae; genus Homalodisca; species Homalodisca vitripennis. The sequence continues at coordinate 54,055 of NW_025777290.1, forward strand.
GATATGCAAATGTTTTGTAATATAAGTAAATAGTGTTGTTATAAGCTGTAATATTGAGGGTTTTTCAACAATGGCGGATCATTTGCTAACAGACGATGATATTTTTGAATGCACTAAACGATCGGTCTGAAGCCGATGCCGAACGTGAGTGTCTGGAAGAAGAGGGACAACGTCGAATACGATGAGCTTTCAGACGAGTATGACAGCGATGCGGATCCAGAGTACATTCCTGACGAAGAGGACTTACTTCGGCTAGAAAATGACAACATAGATGCAATCAGAGAAATCGAACATCTCCAGGAAGTTGAGCAAACCGACTACCACTAGACCGAAAAAAAGCGACCTGGTCAATTGCGCAGGCAACTTTCTCCAACAGGTAGGCCTAATAGAAAAACTGCTCCAAAACTTAGGAACCCACAACAGATATTACTGGATCTGTGCTTACAATGGACTCGGAAGACGGAATTGTGGTTTCAGAAAATGGGTTTCTTTGGGGGTCTGAATGCGAAACATCAGTTGGGAAAACTCCAGCAAAAAATTTTGTTCACATACGACCCGGTTCTAGTCCAACCTGCAAGGGAGAAGTATAATTCCATCGGAATGCTTCAAATTATTTTTTAACCCTAACCTTGTTGAAACAAGTTCTTCAACATACAAATGAAGAAATACAAAAACAAAAAAGAAATTACAATGAAAACAATACTGATGGCACAGTCAGAGAGATTTGTGCTTAGAAGAGCTCTATGCCTTGCTTGGTTTGATCATTTTAGCTGCTGCGCTTAAAAAACAATCATTTAAGCACAAATATTATGTTCGATAACACATACTGTGGCGAGCGATATAAAGCCACTATGAGTGAGAGGCGTTTCAAATTTTTGATCAACTGTCTAAGATTTTACGATAGGGCTACTAGAGATGAGCGTAAAAAAGACAGACAAGTTTGCTCCTATCAAAAGCATTTGGCATATGCTGTTAGAAAAACTGTAGATCTCTGTACAAAGCCCGGCACATATCTGGCTATAGATGAAACAATTAGTCGGGTTCCGCGGGCGGTGTCCATTTAGAATGTATATGGCCCTCCAAACTAAATAAGTATGGAATAAAAATCATTATGATTTGTGACAATTCGACTAAATACATGGTGGATGCTCGTGTGTGTACTTAGGAAAAGGGATCAGTACCTGGAAATAGAATCAGCAGCAGAGTTCTTCGTTCTTCGGTAGAAAATACCAAACAGAAAGATAACCATGGACAACTGGTTTACCAGTGTTCCACTTGTTCAAAAATTTATTGTTTGAGAAGGGTTTGACAGTAGTAGGAACAATAAAAAGAAACAAACCAGAATTTCCACACCAGAATTTTCTGACAAAAAGTACAAAAAGCGCAAAGTTGGTTCCTCAGTGTTTTTATTCAGAGATGAAATGGACAGCTTTAATCATACAAACCTAATGATAAGAAGGTAGTTACGTTGGTCTCATCAATGCATGATGATAATGCAATTCATGAAAATGGAAAAACCAGAGAAATGATAATGGTTTATAATGCAACCAAAGGAGCAGTTGACACATTTGATCAAATGTGTGGTCACATGAACTGCAACAGGAAAACCCCAGCGATGGCCCACTTTGCATTTTCTACAACATGATGAATATTGCTGTTGTCAATGCTTATGTAATATATGCGCACAACACTGTTACACGTAGTGGAGGTACAGCTAAGCCCATGCCAAGACAAGAATTTATGTTCGAACTACACAAAGAGCTAACAAAAACCTTGGCAAGAGGTTAGGTTGAACCAAAGGAACATGTGCCGATCATTGAAACGAACAATTCAAACAGTTCTGACGGGCCAGTGCAACATACCAGTACCAGATCAGCCAGATCAGCAAGGGAGACAGAAATATTGTTCTTGTTGTGACACAAAAAAGAAAAGAATGACAACCACCTACTGTACTTGTGGGAATGCAATCTGTGGAGAGCAACCAGATGAAACTTTGCCTGATTGTGGTTAGAGCGAAAGAAGCAAACAACAAGACAATTTTTTACGTTACAAACATTTACTAAATGCTAAAAGTAAACTTCTGTTTGATGTTATTCGATTGTTCAATTATATTATTCAATTATTATTATATTATTCAATTATCATTATATTATTCAATTATATTAGCTGTAAAATATATGACTGTATGATTTTTCCATGAATTTTCTTTGAATTGCCTTTACACTTGGGTAAAAATAAAACACAACAACTTGCAAGGTAAATATACCAAAAATATACATATTTCACGAAATAATTTTTTTTAAAACAAGTGTACAATAATAATGCCTTATTGCAACAATAATAGTAGGCACATTCAATATGCATTGCCTAAAAATTGAATATTTGAATATTTAGAGATGAGTATAACATATTCAAAGGACTATATTTTGGAAATTAACTTTCTTAAAACATTTTGAACATCTATTATATTTAAAAAAACTATTAAAAATAACTTTTTATTTTCTAATTATATAATAAAAAAAATTTTTTATATAAATACGTCAAATTTACGTATCGATACCCTTAGCGCCATCCTGTAACACGATACCTTTCTAGGGTTAACACTTAAATAATATATACCAGATTTACGCCTGCTTCCGTTTCGAAAATATCACGGTACTCAATCATATTACATTATAAATGCTTTAACTAAAGAATATGAGGATTTTTATTTTGAAAACTGACTATATATTATAAATAAATATTAATGAATGAATGTGTATCTAAGCGTCATTATAGAGTACGGATTGGCCTATTCGTCAATTGTTTATATATTCATTGCACTACGAGGAATGTTTTAATAAAGATAACAATATACACGCGGTATTATAAATTCAAAACAATAATAATATATACGAAAATCTATACAAATTAAATCGACAGTAAACAGCTGTTGATTTTTTGAGCTCAAGTTAACCAAAGAGGCAAAAAACGTTTATGGGATTTAAATTCAAGAACATATTAAACATACAGTCCCAGTCGTTGTTTAATTCAGGTTGAAAATATAATATAACTATGTACTTTTTACTAAAGATTTAATTAACGGATTACTAAATTAGATTGGCTGAAAGTAAACGCTTTGACCGACGTAGGTTTCCGAGACCTTTGTATAAGTTTTCTTGATCGGGTGTTAAAATTGGCAAACAAAACTGAGGCGTCAGAAATATAATATAATTGAAGCAGAAATAAATGCTATTTTACTAAAAAATTCTAAAAAATAACTAGTAAATATTTGCTCAGGTTTTGTATTTATTAACCTTAGGCACTTTTATAATAAATACTAAAGTGCAAAGCCACGTTTAAAGCATGTTGTATACAATTTTATAATCATATTCTTGCTTATATAAAAATTCTAATCTTGAAAGAAAAATGTGAAATAAAACCTCCCTAAATCAGATAACGATTGTTTGTTATTTATTTTTTAGATAAATAAATAATATATACAGTATATTCAATAAATATTTTGACCTTAAATATTAAATGAAAATTAATTGTTATCAAATAAATGCCAAGAACTGCTAGTAAAAATATAAATATTACTCTTTATGAAACGTATAGGAGTTATTTCTCGAGTTTACCGAGTTGTTTCTGTGGTTAAGCGAGTAAATTCTCCACCCAAACGAGTTATTCTGGGTTATAAAGAATGATTTCTTGATTCTGCATAAAGTTTTCTCAATTCATGCTAGTGATTTTTAAATGCCAGCAATTTATTTCAACGAGTTACGTATACACATTTGATAATTCGTGTTTAAAATGCACCGTCGCGTCGCTCAAAGTAAAAATTGCGATATAAAGAAAGTACTTTTCGAATTTATTGAAAATAAGTCTATTGTTGTGAACTAGTAAATAATAACCTATTTATTCTATGAAAATATTAATGCATACTTGATTTCAGTAAACGCCTTAAAACGTTTTGATACAGCTAATAAAAATATACGCCTATTACGTGTAAGATATATCCATATTTTATCTAATAATACCCAAAAAATTAATAAATGCCTGTTATATAAAATTATTATCTATATATGTACAGTTACACTAATATTTAATATAAACACTACTTAACGTAAAACGTTTAAGCTTTACTATAAATGTGTCAAAGAAAGCACAGATACAGTCAACGTGAAAGTTTTATAAGAAGACTTTCAGACGTGTCGGAACACGTGAGTTTCTATTACACGCACGTGATGCCCAGCTTGTCTCTTGCATCCTAGTTTGTGTATTTATATACGCCATATCAATAACGAGTGTGTTTGTAATTTATAAAACTCGCGTAACAAATACTTAAAAATAAAATATAACAATATCTATTTACGAGCTTCCATTCTTTTAAGCCTTTGTAAGGAATTAATTACCAGGGTATGATAATAAAACAGTGAATAGGATTCTCGCACAATGTGCCTTTGTACCTGATACCCTGACTAATAAGTAAGTAATAATATCTCTGATGCCTCAGTTCTAATATGTAATATTACATTTATTAGTGAGCCATCTCTAACACCTAATTATTACGTTTTGAGATATGGCCAATAAGCTAAACGTATGGACATAAACAGATACCAGAATATACAAATTAGTTTAATGGCTTATTGCTACATGTAAGTAAAACTATATCTTACTTTTAATTACCGTTTTCATACTACTAAAACAACTGATATTTATACATAGACATACAAAATACTGGACTGCATTGGGCTCTGTGACACAATCAGATGATAAATGCCACATTACCTATTTATAGAGAAAAAACACATAAAACATAATTTAATCAGTACGTTTTTAGTGTATTTTTTATTATTAGTATGCTTAAGTATTCTAATTATATCTTAGTATTGAACATATCAAATTTTGTGCGCATATCTTCAATTAGTTTTGCGTGATTGTGTGTCATTCTTTTAAAAATACAAAAAAATCTTCAAAAAGTTAATTTTTATAATGAATATTATGTATAATTATTTATGTATTATACTTATGTAATTTTTTAAAATATTTTTCAGAAAGATGAGATGAGAATCACATAATTTTAGACTAATAAGGAATAATATAAAATATCATGTCAAATAGGGTATCTGGATATTGATTTTAAACAATAATAATATAGCATATACATCATAACTTGAGACAGGGAACAAACTTATTAAAACCTTTATAATTATGTTTTATTCACACGTTTGTGTCCTTAAATATATGTGTTGGTGTAATCAGACAACAAGAGATCTTTTTTGCCGTAGTAGTAGTCGTGACGTCATAAATATATAGGACAGGTGAAAAGTAAGCAGCGCTTTACATAAAATATTATTTTATATCCATGGAAACAACGTAACATTTATAATTTATTTTTATTAATAATTTCATAAAGTGTTATGTCGCTGCATTTTTCAAAATTCGCTCAATTCACAGTTAGTCACCGAAGTAGCACCAGGAACACGATGTGATGGCCAGAAGCAGAACCAGGAACAGGACTTACAAGGATGAGTTACTTTGATTCAATATAATTCATAGTTTTTACTATTTCTCGTTACCCCAAGCAGTTTACATCCTAGTTTTAGCGAGTATTATTCACAACACAAAGCACCAGAATAGTTCATATTTAGTGCTAACAGAAGTACATAATTGAATTTATTGTTATGTTTTAAATAAAAGACAATAATTTGTGCTATGTTTAATCCTCTCAGTACCCAAAGAGCACAGGGAGAATTAGTTTACATTATTTAGTACCCAAACATATATTAGAAGTTTTCACGTAGTTTCATCAAATATATATATATATATATAGCTGGTAATGAGAAACATTTTCTTACTCGTTTTTTCCAGCAATATTTCTAGCATTTCTAGTAAGGAAAATTTTCGTAACGAGTTGAAATTAGTCAATGATTTTTATTTATCATATAAAACAATAACTAATTTTTGTGTGATTGGTATAATTAAATAATTAAAAACTTGGTACCAAAAAATTTTGACATAATGTGTTCTACAAGTTTTAACTCATTATATTAGTTACTAAAATTCACGCCAGAGCTCTCTTTCACAACTCAACTCAACAGCAAGAGATAATAAAGGGCAAAGTAAAATTTTACAGTATTTTGAATCCCCAATTAGTTTCAAAAATAAAATTATAAGCACACAAACATTAAAATTTTTCTCCGTAACTTATAATAATTTAATTTTTGTTTCATCAAGAATTAGAATAAGTAGTTTTAGAGATTAATGCGTCAGCTTAAAACACCCAAGCACACATTTAAGATATACATGTGAGTTACACAACAGCATCAGTACATACTTCAATACAAAAGACTGAGCTCCCAGTGGCTCACACAATACTCTCCCGAACCCCAAAAAGTGCACATGAGCAAGTCTGGTATCAAAATAATGCTGATAGTCTGCTTTGAAGTTCGAGGAATCGTCCATTTTGAGTTTGTACCGCCAGGAAAAACTGTCAACGCAGTCTTTTATCTGGAGGCGCTCGAGACTGAAAAACCAGATCGCCCGCGTCCGGCCTGATATTAAAGTCATCTTCAAGCTCCACAACAAAAATGCCCACAGCCACACGGCCTTCGTCGTTACCATCTACCCTACCCAGAACAAGAATCCCGTGCTGCCCCAACCTTCTTACAACCCCATAGGTCCGTGTGATGTTTTTTTACCACCAACTGAAGAGAGAGCTGAGATGAAAGGAATTGGAGTCGGTGGAGAACATCCAAGCTGAAGTTATAATGCTCCTGAGAGGCATTCCAGTCGAGGGGTTCCAGTGTGCTTTCCAAGCAATTGTCTACGCAGGTGTATTGCAGGAGGAGGCTATGTTGAAGTACTTTGTCCATTTGTACCATTTGGGCGAATAAATCAGTTTTTTTCCTGAATATGATCATTACTTTCATAACGCACCCTGTATCCTCATGTCTCATCAGGTACACAACTGAGTGCACTACGATGTTGTCTGACACGATCCAAAAGCACGGTGGACCCAACTATTCTTCCATAACGCATATGTGGTGGGAAGGGCTGTGTATGTTGAGTTTAGCTCCATATACATAAGCCTTTAAATTAAGTTTGCAACGTAGTAAAATTACACTGAAGGTGTCTTAGGACTGCAACGTGAAACTACAAGACAAACAACTGCTCAGAGTATAGATACGTGTATATTCCCACCCGTAGAAATTTTACATATTTCTCTTGGATATTAAATAAAGAAATACCTCCATCAATGATTTTCTTTACTAAGCGAATAAAATTTCAAGGTTGCTAACTAATACTTGCAATAGTGTCAAAAGCATTTGTTTAACATATATTTTACAGACTGATGTTAAACCAATAAGCAATATTACATATATGTTACCATGTGTTAGCAATGTTACCATAATATGCTCAGCAGACATCTTCAACTGTCTTGGTAGGTATGTGTTTACTGTCTCAGCTACATCACGTGATGTATCAGAGTTTGAGTTGTTCAGACTTGGAAGCGCTATTCACTAACAATAATCTTAATATGTACGAGCACTAGATATAAAAGAAGATTTCATTATTCTGAGTCAAGTGTGTTTATAACTTAAAATAGTTACGTATTTGTATACTAATATATTTTTATACTTATAATAACTTTTTGATTTAACTTGAAAATTATATTGTATTTTAGAATAGTTTATTTTAATATTCCAAAGTAAATAAGAATTAAAATAATCGTACGTATTGTAGGTGTAGATCGAATAACAACTAAAGGTTTATATCCTTAAGGTTCACTAGATGTTTGCAAGGAATGTTTCTTCTGTAAAAATAAATCCTTAAGATGATACTAATGCAATCGCCGTGGATGCCTGAGCTCATAATGAGCTGGTTTAATGCAGGGTTCAAAATGCTGTAGGTAAAAAAAAACAAAATAAAAATAAGTTATCGATAAAATTATGTGGTTTTTTTGGTAGGTTAAGGCTTATGCAAGTTCTATCACAGAACTATAAACCCTGGTACAACGAATTTCAAGGTTGATATGAAGGGACAAGGACTCTACTGAACAGCAGCTCTTGGCTATCCTCAGACGCAGGTCCTCTATGGTCCTCCTCTTTGCGTTAAGATGATGTGGCTCAAATACGGATTCAAAATCATCGTATTAAGAATGAGGATATATCCAATCTCCTTCAGCCGTTGTCCGTAGTCATGCATAATCAAGGTGATAAAATAATAAGGAGTTAGCATCAACCATCCATAGCACCAGGTGCTTCCTCGTAACTCTCCACCATATTCCTACAAAGTAATAGAATATTCAGTTGGGAAATATAGTGGATTTACTTTACCGTCAACAACTAGCATAGAGATATAGCAGTTCAGGTATTTGTGAGGTTAGGAAATTTGTACGTAAAACAGTTTGGCGTAGCATTACAAATCGATAACCTAGAAGCCTCTTATAAATCTTATAACTAACGGTTGTGTTAAAAATATCCTAAATATAATAGCCCTGCTCCTGAAGCCGAATAAAAAAATAGCATAGGCCGATATCTTCACAAAATATACAACTGATCATACAGCATTAAATATATTATACTAAAGAAGAAAAATAAAAACTCATGGTGCAATAATTCTTATATTTAAGGAGGAAGAACTTAATAAATAATATAAAAAATCGTATATTACAAAATAATAAAACTATGCATCAAAATTAAAAGAGACAATAAATATAAAACAACTCGAATGTAGCATTTATCATTAGATTTAATTTTCTAACTAATTACTGTAACATTAAGGAACGTACAGGGAATCGAGTCCACGCAGACCTGTTAATGTCCTGAAAATGTAGGTTAATATTATTTTATTATGTGTAAATCAATTGTATGAAAAGATTTAGTAAAATAAAACTGAATGAATAACAGATATTATTAAAGACATTGTGTTGATTATGCATATTATGTAGAACAAAATCATGAGTAAAGAATAACAAACATAGGACAATAACTCTGTGTAAACGGATTGTTCTATGTTTATTTTAGAGAAGAGTGGGTCCATTCCGGTCAGCAGGACTGTACTCAGACTACTTTTTTTTCTAAAAGTTTTAACGTAGCCTGGGCCAGCCCCGCCTTACTTGCACTGGACGGGGCCCGGCCGAATATTTTCCGGAGCCCGCAAAAAAGCTGGGTCAGTCAATCTCTTCTCTACTCTAGTCAAACAGAGATAATTGAATCGGCCTCCTAACTGCTGTTAAAAATCAACTAATCCTTGGCTTTTTCCTTTTAAAACCTTATGAGAGGAAGAATTAATTAGCTTTAAATTTTGAATACAAGTAGTAAAATCATGATATAAAATATGACCTAGAATAAAATTGCTTGTTGCCAACAATGATTTGTGTTGTTGAATATTTTTAATTCCCAATATATTCCTATATCTTGTGTTGTGAGAATGTGGGATTATAGACCTAATTTATAAAAAAATATTGTAAACATTAATAAATGTTTCATGGCTACAATTCTAGTTTCTTGAAACAATAATTCTACCCTTCGCAAACCCAATCTTCAGAATATATGTATGAAAAATAGCTAAAATGTTAAGACTTAAGTAAAATAAACACCCCACCCAAGCTAGAATGCCACTAAAAAAAACTCATGGTGGTCTAACTCATATGATCTATTAATTTTATTCTCAAATTAAAGAAAACATCATAGACCTAATTTATAAAAAAATATTGTAAACATTAATAAATGTTTCATGGCTACAATTCTAGTTTCTTGAAACAATAATTCTACCCTTCGCAAACCCAATCTTCAGAATATATGTATGAAAAATAGCTAAAATTTTAAGACTTAAGTAAAATAAACACCCCACCCAAGCTAGAATGCCACTAAAAAAACTCATGGTGGTCTAACTCATATGATCTATTAATTTTATTCTCAAATTAAAGAAAACATCCAAATATTAGTATGATGACTCTTTTTCAGTTTTATTACAAGGACATTGACTGTTATAGTGATTTTTAGAATGATGAAAAATTTTATCATGTAAGTAACTTTATTTTATATAATAGGAATAAGCATAAATTTAGTTTACGAAACCTAAGTGAAAAAAACATTCTGGTACATCCGCCCTGTCAAGATATAACTTTGATAATAATAAGAGTATCATTTCAGAAAAAGTAATAAATTTTCATGAATATTCACTTTTGAATTGTTAATCATGTATATAAAAGATAATATAGGAATTATAGTAGCCTGGACTTCCTTGAACTAAACTATACTACAAACGACTCCTGCGGACAGACTAGCCAAACAGCCATACAGAAAAGTAACTTACATCCTCCCCGCAGGCAAAAGAGAAATTGGGACATCCTACTGAGTGATCGGTTTCAATGACGCTTAGTCTACTCCCATAGATTGACAAGAAACTTTTCTATGTAAAAATATAGTTTTATGCAGTATTTAAAATCTACAGTTGTAATCTTTCCTGAAATATCGTGCTAAATATATCCTTATTTTTGTCCTTAATGACTTCCTTCATTGCAGTATTAGACAGGTAGGAGTCTACACGTTAATTCACCTATGTGTTGGAATATTTAGGCTACATAAGTTGTACATAGTTGTACTCACATTTTTAAATCTTATTTATTGTGTGCTTTTATTTATATCAACAACTCATATAGCGTAATCAACAAATAAACTTTCCTAGGTTTTGAGGACAAACAAAGAGACTTCTGATTAAGAGCTTTATAAACCTTCTAGTTCTCTAAGTGTACTGAAAGACTCAGTTTACAATTATTTTCTGTACAATATCCAATTGTTTTAAGATCCGTACTTACATATTTAATTGAAAGTGTAAATATAACTATAAGGATTATTTACCGAAAGATGTCTAGGAGTCGTCTTTAGCAAATTTTATTAGGTTTAATAATTAAAATTTATTGAAATCAGTAAACGATAGCTAACTAAGGGTTATAATTCATATCAACAGTTCATATATCATAATCAACAAAAAAAAGATCTTTTGTTTTGGGGTGTACAAGAAAGAACTTGTGGTTAGGGGTCTTAATTACTTCAGTACTCTAAGTGTACAGAAAGAATGAGTTTACAATTTTTTTTCTATATAATTTCAAAATGTTTTAAGATCAGTTCATGCATATTTGATAAAAAATATGAAAGAAATGTTTTGGGGTCAAAAGGAAAAAAACTTGTTGTTTGAGGTTTGTAACTACTTCAGTATTCAAAGTGTACAGAACAAATAAGTTTAAAATTATTGTCTATACCAATTCAAAATGTTTTAAGATCAACCATTCATCTATCATAATCAACAAAAAACTATCTATGTTTTGTGGACACACAGAAATTACTTGTGATTTAAAGTCTTTAATCCTTTCAGTACTCTAATTGTACAGAACGGATCAATTTACAATTATTAAGTCTTTCTTTATAATGTCTAAAATTTTTAAGATAACTACTTGCGTAATTTACTTTAAATCGATAATTTAAAAAAAACTGTATTTTAACGATTTGAGGAAAGATACGGTCTATAAATTTAATTAGTTATCGAATTACTACTAAAATTCTCTTCCAATTTACAAAAGATTTAGAATTGGTCGATAAATGTGATGCAGTTACAGACACAACTTATTAGTTTCCATTTCCACCTTTAAATATTTATTTTTCACTATAAATAAAAAATTTACTTCGTTTTCATGTGGAAATGTAATGAATCGTGGTGAATATTGGTGAATATATTTTAAATAAACATATGGTAAAATTTCAATGACCAATAAAAAAACTCATAGTGACTGAAGGGTACAATATAAGCTAATCACTCCATTCTGCATTAATCACAAAGATGAAATAGCAGTATATTTATTCTTACAGCATTGTAAATTAAATTAATAATTTAAAACTTGTTTTTTGGGACAAAATTATAATATTTCATTTATAATTATAATTTTGTGCGTGTTCAGACTGTAACACTGATATAGGAAAATATTATTTATATTATAACTATTTATCGCTGCCCCATAATCCTACAAATTGGACAACTGCTATTGGAAATCTGAGTTTATTGGGCTTGAATTTAGATAAAAAAATTAATTCATATATAATATGATATAATAATAGTTTTAAGTATATATGACACTGGGTTATGAAGAATTTACATATTACAAGATATGGTATTCTGTCATACGCATAAATAGATAAGATGCTGCAACACCAGATGATACAATACTGTGAAATGTCATGCACATAACTAGGATACGACATATACACGTAATTGCTGTCCTTAGAGTGTGTGCCTGATAACATATTCCTAGATGTTTGATGTGTAAGAGATAGTACATAACATTTTCTTAATATGATAATTTTAAAGATTACCATAAAGAGTGTTAAAAAATAGTTTAGATGTTTATTCACATGAAGATAAGTTTTTAATCTAACAGTAATCTACATATTTTTTCTTAAAATAATCTTTGCAAGCATTTAGAAAGTATTTGCGTTGTACGTAGTTTGTTTGAATATTTATTTTTTTCAACTATTTTCTCGTTTTCATCATTGTAAAAACCAATATAAAAATTTTAGGCGAACTGATCAGCCAACTCTCATGGAGTGGCTGCACTATAATCGAACTCAATTTTGCCTTTATAGAAATTAGTTTTATGCACATTTCAGGTGTATAGGTTTGGTCGTTCTCAGTATATTGTTTGTAAATTTAGACAAACAGAAATGATATTTGCCCAATTCTCGAAATGATTATAGTCTTCATATGTCTCAGCCATTGTAAACTGGAATTTTTAGTAAGCACGTTGTTGGAAAATATAATATGACTAGAATCGTGACACATAGTATTTTTAATCATAGGACATTAAATTATAAAATTAAATTAAAATTTTCGAAACTAACTTTTAATGGTTAAATTTCATAAACTATAACGTATAGGCACCTACATTTAGAGAAACATCAGTTTACAAGGCTGATAAAGAAAGATAGCGCATATAGTTTTAGAAATAATTGAACTGAAACTGCTCTCAAAGCAGTTGTGGCAAAAAAGAGTAAATTACATCGAGTGCCCAGTTTACATTCTTGTGATGTTCGTTTATAAACTTCCACTGCGGTAGTTTTAATTTTTTTCCACTACGCTATATTCGGCGTGGAATAATCCTACACTCTAAAAATATTAAGACTATCTTTTTTAACAAATAAACAACATATTGCCATATATAATATACTACTTACTGAAAGACAAAAAATGCTAAGGCAGAGTATATTTCATTTTGTCTTCTCCACTTCAAAAACCATTACCACATTACGCACTCACCATTATACCCATGACAAAAATATTTATCACAACCCTTTAGTATATACATAATTATGATTTAGTGTAGGAGTAGGTGGAAAATCAAGATTAACAAAACATTTGTAGCTTTACATATCGTTAAAACTAAATTTTACAAACAATATATTAGAAAATATATCAATATGTATATTGATTGATTACAGCAATTTTACGTTTTATTAAATTTACATAAACAACATTTATTGAACACATCTCACGTTAAAATATTTTCCTACAGTTAGAATAACAGATTTTATAAATGTTTATAATGTTAAATGTAAGTAAGATGAACAGATCGTTTTGACATTTTACTGTCTTAAAAATAAGTAGAACTGTAGAAGGAGAGGTTGTGATCAGAAGTACAGTTTCAGAGAGAGAGAGAGTGAGATGGAGACACAGTGGGAAGGTAATAGACTCAGTGGGGTTCCTCGCTCTGATGTTAGCATGTTACTTATGTTACGTTCTTTGGTTTGATATTCCATGTACGAGAAAATTAAATACTCCAAATGTTTTGTAAAATATCCTCAGTAGAAAATTATCTTACACGTGTAATTATAGTATGTACACAATTTTTTAATTAATGATAATGCTGAGTGACTAAATACATAGTCATATTTTGATAACATTGTGTATGGTAACCTAAATCGCCCAGAGATTTTTTTGTTAAACGAACATTACCATACATGAAGCCATTCTTTTGACGAAATTGTATTTTCAAATAACAGTTTTTTAAAATACTGCACGTTAAAATCGATAATCTTAGACTTTTCACCACATAAAAAACAATTTTTCATATTGAAATTGCAAATATTAACAACGAAATACGCTGATACATATTACACGCAATGGAGAACGTTGAGAAATAAAACTAAATTTTAAACACCTGGTTTCATCATACAGAATTTTGGTGGGAGAGTATAACTATCTTTCTCTAACTCATGAAAAATTAAACGCTAGCCCTTCTCTTATTGGGCCGTCTTCTCCTCTGCAGCTGTTTCGTGCGTCTCTCTCTAACGCACGTATCAATGTATAGCGCTATTTGTCAGCATTTCTTTTCGAAACTAAATTATTCAAATTTTAAATCGCGGTGACTGTATGACTTGCCATGATTAAAAAAGGCAGCTATATACCATTGAATTCGTAATAAAAATACCTACATTTTAATTTTTAAATTTTTTTAAGAAAACCAATGATGGACATTTTTACCCCCATTTACCTGTTTACACCTAGTTGCCAGGGGTATTATTGCCAGAAAAAAAGGTAGGCAACGGTGTAGTAGTATATTGTTTATATATTTAACTTATCATTTGTATAGATTTTAACATGAAAAAATTTTATTCATGTATAAAATTGTAATTAAATAATACTTAATTAAAAATAAATAACCTTGCCAGTATATGATATGGTAAGTGACCGAATTTGTGATTATTTGTTAATTTTATGACTAAAATAAATTATTTCATTCGGTAAAAGAATGAGAGGTCCATATATACAGCGGGATCTTAGACTAGAACGTTAATGCTCCAGAGTGAACACAGTATTTTTTGTTTATGAGTAACAGGCTGACACAAAAATTTAAAATTTATGAAATAAATGCTAACAATCATGAAAATCTTAATTGTTTCTATGGTAATCAAGTTAAATATTTATTCAAAATTTGAAATTGAAGCGTAAACAGGCTACAACGTTTAGATCCAATTTTATTATACATTCAGAACTCCAGCTGCGCCCTAATTGTTTTAAATTGTCCTCCATAATAATTGGTAATCAGTTAGAGAGTTGAAATTAGAACGTCGAGCTGTTTTACCCCATTTTAATGGGCCAAGAAGAATGAGCCACATCTGGTTCAAGATGTCCAAAGGTTATTGTATGGTTCCAAGCTGGAGATTGCGTTATAGTAAAGGATAGGAGGATAGTGAATCTTTCTTCAACATAGCGCCCTGCTGGTCCTATTCTCCATGACTGATAGCAGTGGTGAAATCCCTCGTACGGACACCACTCTTCGACGAAGCGCCCTGCTGGTCTCATTCTCCATGACTGACAGCAGTGGTGAAATCCCTCGTATGGACACCACTCTTCGTCGCAGCGCTCTGCTGGTCCCAGGCTCCATGGCTGACGCAGTAGTAAAATCCCTCGTATGGACACCATTCTTCGACGTAGCGCTCTGCAGGTCCCAGGCTCCATGACTGACTGCAGTGGTAAAACCCCTTGTATGGACACCATTCTTCGACGTAGCGCTCTGCTGGTCTCAGGCTCCATGACTGACTGCAGTGGTAAAATCCCTCGTATGGACACCATTCTTCGTCGTAGCGCTCTGCTGGTCCCAGGCTCCATGGCTGACAGCAGTGGTGAAATCCCTCGAATGGACACCATTCTTCGTCGTAGCTCTCTGCTGGTCCCAGGCTCCATGGCTGACAGCAGTGGTGAAATCCCTCGTATGGACACCATTCTTCGACGTAGCGCTCTGCTGATCCCAGGCTCCAAGACTGACTGCAGTGGTAAAATCCCTCGTATGGACACTATTCTTCGACGTCTTTATTTTATTAATCTAAACACGTGTTTGTACGTTTCGTTACATTTTACCGGCATGGCCACGATTATCTTCAACAACTCTGAACGTTTCTGAACAATTATGGGAGAAGTGATAAGATATGATAATATTGTATCATAAAATATTTTAGTTAGTCAGTGTTCTGCCGTGTACTTAATGACGAGTACAATTGCCTGTCAAATATTATGCCTTTCACAAAGAAGAAGCTTTCTCTGTGTTGACACTGATAGGGTATTAGGTAAATGTTTGCAGAACTACACAGCTGCTGGCGCGCTGTACGCATAACGCTACCCGGACCGTGAACATTATTCACAAAAGGTTTAACAAACACTTGCTGTCGTGTTCGTGAAACTAGAAACACACAACCGGACTACAACAAAGTGAACCAGCTCGCAAGGCCTGTAAGAATTGATAAGGCGCCACAGACCTTTTGGATGCAAATCAGCTCAACCCTCACGACTCATGTAGAAGGGTTTGCTACCGATACAGGAATTAGCCAACGACAGTACTCAGGTCCTTAAGGATAGCAAAATGCACCCTTACCGGATTTCACCACATCAAGAATTGTATAGAGATGACTTCAAAGAATGAAATGTTGTTTATCAGTCCGTGATAACATGCACGAAGATTGATATTTAAGGTTCTATGGTGAGACGAAGCAACTTTTCTGAGTAATGGAGAAATGAAACGTCACAACATGAGGTTTTAAAAGTGTTTGAAAA
This sequence comes from Homalodisca vitripennis, assembly GCF_021130785.1. Classification (NCBI taxonomy): domain Eukaryota; kingdom Metazoa; phylum Arthropoda; class Insecta; order Hemiptera; family Cicadellidae; genus Homalodisca; species Homalodisca vitripennis. Next base: position 70,642 of record NW_025777290.1, read on the forward strand.
TCCCCACTGGATGTCAGAGGTAGACAACCAAAGGTACCCTTAATACTTAGTGTGATAACCAAATTTTTGGCCCGATTTTTTAAGAACACTTGAATGGTCATTTGTATAACAACTTCTCTAAAGCGGTGTGTGACAAATTGTTCCAGTCAACAACCCCCCTCCCCCCAAATCCTCGGATTTAATGCCCTAAACTACTACTTGTTGGAGGCTTAAAATACTTGGCTTGTGTATCAAGATCCAGGACTCGAGAAGACATGATGCAACGAATCCGGGCTGTACAATCAATAAATGGAGAAGAGTTCTTAAAGGCTGTACAAAAACTTTGGTTTCTGGGTAAAACTCTGTTTGCGAAACAACGGATTACAGCTCTACCGTCTGTAAATGAGGTTAGTTTAATAACGAAATTGTCAGGCCGAAACAGTTACAACCTAGATATACGTATGTGGGAATAATAGTTACGCAATGTAACGGCAAAATTGAAAAAGTAAAAATTCAATTTACTAAACCCCTACGCAAATACAGGAGTAAAAACTCTGCGGGTGCAAAAAAAAACATTACGAAAATTCGTATTTAAAGCGCCATTTATGAACCATAAATCCGAACTTTAAATACAAAATATTTGGTGTTTAAAATAGCTATATAAAAGGCGCAGGGAAAATTGTACTTAGTAGTATTTTCACTTAAAAGCATTCATAATTCACTTATAAACTGTATCTACTTTTCACGAAGTGTTGACATTTGTAGCACCAATATATGTTAGGTGTTTAACAGAAAGGCTCGCTATACAGGTTGAGGTAGACCACCCTTATGCGATGTATAGCGTCTGAACCAAAAAACCTACTGTTTTAACGAAACTTCCATTGTTCGCCCCAAAGCATTCGGGGAAAAAATGTGTACACCCAAATATGCCCCATAAGGCACTTTTAGAGGAAAGGGGTAGGGTTAATTTTAAAAGATTATCAATTCTTTTTGGAGTGCCTACCGAAAGATCTTTACAAAGTACCCCTTTATTAAATAAAATAGAGCCTATCAGACTTGATCAGCTACTGTAGTATACTGAAAATCGTTTTCTAAGTTGTAAGTGGATTTTAAGTAAAATGCTGTACTCTCTTAATTACCATTATGTTATTCAGCTAACTAATTCGTTTCTCAATGTCATCTTGAGCCTAAGCCAACAGCATTGTTACACTTCTTTTGTCCTTAACTATCCAAAAAGGGTCATTTATTATCTCTCTTTTATTTAACAATCCGTGGAGTAATCTGTCGGCTCAATGGCAAAGGATGGCGAAGTGACTTTTTGGAAGACAGCTCAAAAAGTCTTTATTATTGTGCAATTCGTGAGGTCGAGCCACGTGTACGTGTCCCTGGTCTGGCGAGGCAAGGTCACGGGGCAAGGTCTTCGGCTGGGGGACGCTGGTGATGAATGGTGGCGGAGCCGGTCTTCCTACAGAGGAAACTAGAGGCCAAGTCTCGGTGGCCATCAGGACACAATCAAACATTGATCTCTAAAAGGCTTGATTTTTACTTTGCTTTGGAAAGCGCATGCTTAACGAGAGATAGCTCTTAGTTCTTTCGATTGTTAAAACATCCAAGTAATTGTTAAGTGATGTTTTCACGGAAATATTGTGTATCAGGAACTGTACAAGGAAAGTAGTAGGAAATGTCGGTATCAAAAACCAATATTGTTTTTATTTATATACTAGCAGTTAATCGTGGCAGTTTAGAATGCCGATGTAAAATTTTAGATCGGTTGAACAGTTTACGCGTGAAATCAATACAAACAAACAAAGACACTCTCGCGTTTATAATATTAATATATGTTCTACGCACCTTCGCCTGCAATTTTTAAATTTAAAGTCTGTAGTCTACTTAGTCAAACCACTAATGATGTAATATAATGGTCACCTATAATATGATATAAACGTAATCAAGCATACGATCATGTACGTATTATTCTACATTTCATAGTTAAGATTTTCTACGATCCGAAGTTAAGAACTAACTCTAATGTCACGTTTTGCGAGGATAGGACCATTTATATTTAAAATTATTTATATTTTTTCGCCACAGCTGAGTTTTCCTTGTTCTCTCCCGGTTAAGAATACTTATAAATAAGTATCAAAAACCTACTTTGGATTAAAAAAAAAAAAAAAAAAAAACACTTAGTTCCAGCTCATGTGATTTACTTAAGCTTTAATATATTTATTTCAACGGTACAACACCAATTTTACAAATATTACAAGTAGATCCGAATGAAAGCAACAATATATAATAAGTATACAAACATAACAATATCAAGGAATTCTAACAGATAGGAATTAATTGTAAAACAGACTACGTAGCTCGTGCACCACGCATCACTTCCAGCCTCTCAGGAAACCAATAGGATCCGTCCTGAAAGAAGAATTCCAGAAGAAATTTACGGACATGCCGTGGTTTTGAGTATAATTATTTGGCTGGAAAACTATATTACCAGCGACATAGTTGAGTTTGCCTTGTTGTTCCGATGAAAGTAATATATTTACCTACTTAGGACTAAAAAGCCTACCGCGATAAAAAATGTCTACTTCCGGGTGTTTAAATTAACTGTGCACTCACTGGCTGGCCTGGTCCTGTGGAGCACCCCTCTGCCCAGCGAGTACCAATCACGGTCCAGATTTAAATTTAACAATTCCGTCCAAGTTCGGGAAATTTTACACTCGTTACTTCCGTAAGCATTATTGACAGAACATGGTTAGTGTCTTTGGACTTAGAGGAAACTAGACAGCTGTTGTAACGTTTCTTCGGACAATCAATATTAAAAATAAATCGGACGAATAAATAATTCCATGATGATCCTTCGGGAAGAGCTTTTTATTCTGAAGGCGATGCAGGCGATTCTTTGAGTGTAATATGTATTTTTAATTTTAAAGGCGTATCCCTGAACTAATATAACTTCCTTAAACAAAACACGTTTTTAATCATTTCACCCGGAATTAGTAATTTAAAGTAGAAACATTTTGTAATTAGACTCATATAGAATTAACTGAATTTAAATATATAAACTTTTAAAAGTAGGTCCTGTGTTTGAGTTACAGTTTCATGGGGTGTCATGGTTTTAGATAGTTTTATCAGTTAAGACAAATATATTTATGCATGAAATGTTATTAAAGAATTATATGTTTTTAATAAACATGTTCTTAAACAAATGGTTTGCTTTTAAATAAAAATTATAGTTTTTCTGTAAACCTAACTACAAGGTGCTCCTAAGAGTTTGGTTCAAATAGCTACAACTCTTGAAATTATAAAAGGATTTTAAATTTTTTATGTATTAGGAAATGTATCTCTTAGAACGCTACGGCCGATGTTAAAAAAATATTTAAGTTGAAAACCAATTGCTTCACCGTAAGTGTTTAATGCTAAAACAGATTGTTTCGCTATTGCGTTGGATTTTAGAACTACTTCGTATCCACTTTATTAATTTAGTGTATTCGTTTTAAATTTTGGAATAAATATCAACTATGCAATCAAAATACTCGTATCTTAACACCGGATTCGTTTTCTTAGTCTGGAGCTTACATACTAAATATCAAATTCTTAATTATTTAGTGAATGAATTGATAATTCAACAAATATTACTCTTAATTGTACACTTAAAAAGGATTAGGCTTTTTCAATAAATCCTAATTTTATATAGATAATGAGGAAAATTTAAATACACAAATAGCTGAGAGTATATTTTAAAAATTTGATGAGACTGAATATTTGTTTTTAGCAATGCATTACCACTAATTTAATTTTTAACGTAGGAAAATTATCGTAAAACAATGTCTAGACCTTTAAAAGGCATGCATCATCCCGCATCTGAATGAATAAATGAATTTGAACATCTTTCTTCATCATTTTAACTCTTAGGAAACGCTAAACGGTTGCCGGTTGTGCATTTAAATTTACCAATGGTTAAAAAATTAAAAACTGCGTTATAAAGAAGCTCGCTTCAAATCCACAAATGTTTGACTTCAGAAACTTAGAATTTAATGCATCAATGTTATTTATTGATAAACATACGATTTTCTGTTACTACCAATGGTTTATAATTTATATTTAGTAACCTACTGTATGTTGTGGGACATATCGTTCTCGTCTATTGTAAGTATTATCATAGAGAAAGACATTTTTCTGTGGCACCACTACCTTTGATTATAACTAGTAGTAATATTATTTATAAACTAGTAAATGTAACAATCGGTAGTTGTGCATTTATTGTATTACAAAAATAGCAGAAAAGAAACGAGTATACAATCTCTAGTTATCATGAGACAAAGAAGTTTTAGTGAATGTTGCTACAGCGCGGTATCATTAACCTTTTCTTTAGCCTTGGGAGTTGGGCGATAACCTTGAATGAGCTCAGACAAAGAGGTGACCTGTGATTTGCAGATCTTGGAGTTACTTCCTCGCGCACATGATTCTGCCAACGAAATGCAACATTACGTTTCTGACTTAACTATTTTGAACTGCCGTTATAACATCAGATTTGAAAGATGTACGGGATTTTCAACATCTTAAATTTCAACTTTCAACTCCGAGTCACGTAATGGTTGACGTTGGGCGTGCTGCTGCTGTAAACTTTGGTGGCGAACTTGTTGACAATAATTTTACTAACTCACATAAGAGTTCTGGTATATCCTCAGAATCTAAGTTGCAGGATTGTCCCTAATAGCTTTACTAAGTCTGCGCGATTATTTAAAGAATAAATGCGACATAAAGTTATAACATAATCATTATCTTGTTCATTTTTATAGATGTAAATCAAATTCCCTAACGCTTGCCCTTTTGAAAGTATAATCTACAATTTCATATGTATATTGACAGGGATTATATACCGGCTGGAGTAGGCTTAAGTCAGGCCTGTTTCCCTCTTCTTGGAATCTGTTCTTCGTTTAATATCGCCATAACTTGGACCTCTCAATTAGTTTTAGATATTTTCGTATTATACGGAGGCCACTCGGTCCCTATCTACTACTGATTACACGATGTAAATAGGTTATAGATTAGGTACTTATAAATATTTTAGTATTAGTACCAAAGTTGAAGTTATCCTTTACGAGCACTCACGTGATCTGAGCTTGAATTTGGGTACTGTATCTAGGGATGTTTTTCTTTCTCGCTAGGAGTGCGGGCGGTGGTGGCGTCAGAGGCACCAATGAAGCCCGCATTGACGGCCAAGGTTATTCCGACCTCAGACCACGTCCCAGATCGTTCAACGTGCCTGACTACGGAAAATATGAACCATCTGGGTCATGATCTGAGATCGGAAATGGCCCTGGCCATCAATGCCTCTGGAGAGAAACGAAAACATCCATCAAAATAATGTAACTTCTCTTGTAATGTAACTTCAACTTTTTATATGTATAATAATTATGTACGCATTTGTTTACCTATTTATATAGTTTAATAACAAATAGTTGTTTGTAGAGTATCGCTTTTCAAGTAACTTACAAAAATATTGATTGAAAACGTTTGTATTATTTAATGTCTTGTAATTTATTTTACTCAATATCCATGGCAAATTAAACAATACTAATATTAAACAGATTTAGATCTGTTAGACGTAATCACGCGTCTGATGTTTGCTTAATACAGTCGAGCCAGTCAGCATGATGCAACCGTTGTAACATTCCTGCCAGGATGGCCAACAGAACAGAACAAAACATTTGAGAGGACCGTCGTCGGCAGCCTAATTTACAAACTTTTAATAAATTTACCTTACAAAAGTAAGCTACGTAAATACACTTATAGGATCAAATATCGCTATAAAATTCATACTATTAAGAATAAAATATATAAACTAAAAGTATAGGTCTTGATGTGAAAATCTAATTTTTCAGGAAAACTGTATGAAACACTATTAGTTTATATTCTCATAACACAGTGAGCACTCAAGGGCGTCTGCAAAAATCAATGTGTTATACAAAAGTTTAAAATTAATTTGCAAACCCCAATGTTATTGTCCTTATTTTAGACGGGAATAATAAATATAAATACGCTTATTCAAGTTTGCTACGACTTTTTGTGAATATAGCATTGTGCAATTCCTTAATTATAGGCAACTACTTAAAAACCAGTGCCTGGCTAAAATCAATGACATTTTCCTTTCCTTTTTTTATAAATGTAAACTCACAACACTCAGAGAATATTTGTTTGAACTGTGTGCTGAAATTTCAGTAGTTATCTCCTACTGATTCCTTAATGGTACATTTTACACACACTACAATCCGAAAACAACAAGACTCGTATAAAAGATTATTTTGAAATTATGCATATAGTTAAAAATGATTTCTCTATTATACCGGAAGTAAATTGGAAGTAGATAGGATTTCCTTTTAGGCCGTAATAAGCTTTTCAGCTTCACGAATGAATGTTCTTCATCGGTACAGCAATAAAAACTCAACTATTGCACTGGTAATATTTTAGACCAAAGGTATATTAAAAGGGCAGGAAGTATACGCATTTTGACCAATACAGGTTTTCGAATCCTGTGTGTGGACAAAAAAGCAAATGCATGATCTCAATGCAAATGATCTTAGCCGTTAGCACTTAAATAATATCTAACAGATTTATGTCTGCTTATGTTTGAAAAATATTAAAGAAGTCATAAGTCTTTACTAAGTAGTAAAATGGCTTTGATTTCGAAAATTGGATTGGGTGTATCTTATAATTAAAGAATAATCCCGTAATATGTGTCTAAGCGCTAATATAGAAGACGTCTTGGCCTATTTGTCTATTTTTTGTACATGTTCGTTGTAGTACGAGGAATGTTTTAATTAAGATAAAAATTGAAAAATTTTCTCGTGGTATTTTTTAATTCATAACAATAAAGGATATATTCCAGAAAATTATAAAATTTAATTGACAATAAGCAGTTTTTGATTATTTCGACTGAAACTCACCCCAAAGAGGCACAAAACATTTATACGATTTAAATCTAAGAAAATATTAAACATACAGTCGTTTATCATATGTGTAGTTCAGTATGAAAATATATGATTTAACTAGCTAGTATTTACAACAGATTAAACGCATTAAGCATTGTTACTTATTGTTATAGTATATTTGATTTTTCATGAAAAATTTTAAGTCTATATGTCAGACATTTTTCGTGATATAGGAAATGAACTTGCATCGTTGCTGAGTTTAGAGCTAGCCTTTAGACCTACTTTCTTCTGTTTTTTTTTCACAACTAGAGATTTATACTAATGTACAAATATGTGTATAATTATACTAATGTACATCTCTAAGTGGTTAAATGAATTATTTACACTAATTTACACACTCTAATTTATTAAAAAATTAAGGCACTTAGCTAATACTACTACAACATGTTATACTTTAACTAGATTGCCTCAAATTATTTATAAATATGATACTCATTTACAAGGTTCCATTGTTTTAAGGTTTTGTAAGGAATTCATTACGTGCGTACGGTAATAATGCAGTGAATAGGATTCTCGCACAATGTACCTTTTGTTATCTGATACGCTGACTAATAAGTAAGTAGTGAGCTCTCCGATGGCTTAGTCCTACTATTTTGATGTATTTCATTTATTTGTGAGCATCCATACTAAATGTATGGCCGATGTCGGAGTTCAGTACTAGCGTATCATAACAAAACCCTACGTAAGATTCTGTCACAAGTTACCTTTGTTACTTGAGACAGTGACATAATAAGTAAGCAATAAGATCTCGTATACCCAAATTCTACTTTGATGTATTATATTTATTTTTGAGCCTCCATACTTTTAAGAATTTTTAAGGAATTTATATATCTGATAATATTTTTATATACAGGATTATCTCACATTATGCCTATTGAGACATCCACCTAATGATTACGTTATGATAATGGCCAATAATCTAAACTTTTAGATATAATAAGATATTTATAGATATAGATAGATATAATAGAATTAGCAAATTGGTTTAATTCAAATTCAATTCAATTTAAATCTTTATTTTTACTAGACGTTACATATTACGGAAGTGCTATAGTAACAGGTGATATTTTCAACAACTATAAACTGTATTAATCATATAAGTTGTTTTCGTTGATATAAGATTATTCAATTTAAGTCCTACTATAAAAGTTATATTATTATTAGTAATAATGAATACATATGCGGTAGATAAAAGTAATATAATATTATGAAATTAAATAATAAATATAAAATTTAGTAAAAATTAGTAAAATTAACAATAATAATTAACTCAACAATAAAATGAACAAATTATTTTATTTCTAATCCCAGAGAATTTTTATTAATATTCTCCATTGCAACATTCAAGACCTAACTTCCACGAAACCAATCAAAGAAGTAACTCGTTTATTGAAAGAGTTTTTGGTTACACCAACTATATTAAGCTTTACTAAACATAGGTTAAAAAACACAACTCTTTATCATTATATAAGGTAAAAAAATATAATCAGGCCTCGTGCCATCTGAGACCCAACCGCTTACGGGGAAGGAGTTTGCTTGTTAGTGAGAGACCTCTTAAATTTTAACACACTTTAAAGTGTCTCTGGTTTTAGTGTGCCCTCAGTTTTAGAGTAATGTGCCGTGAAAGTAGAGTTGCCCTGAATTTAATAGTTTTAGTTATTTGCAGCCCACCTAATGAAATAAGGAGGCATTTAGATTGTTTTCTTAGAAAAGCTGAACGCATTAATAAAACACGTAACATTAAAATATCCCAAAAGCTAAATTTTGATCTCTGGAGATCTTAATATTAATCTATTTGGGTATAAAAGTGACACAGTTGATATATTTATTGAAATCATATAATTTACACCAACACATGTTTGAACCGACACGCATAAGTAAAGAATCTCGTATTTACATAGACAATAGATCTATCTATCGAAAATCTCTACTCGTATTTACATAGTAATATAGAATATAGATCAAGTAGTAAAACCCTTTGAATGTGGTCTTTCCGATCATCGCAGTTTATGGCTATAGGTACAATTCCTTTTAAGCATATAAGGGCTAATCATTGTCCTTTTGTTTTTGGAAAGACATTTTTGGAGAAATAACATAACTAGATTTATACGTAATTTAAGAAATGAATCCTAGATCACAGTACTTGACTTGGCCAGAAAAAAATGCAAATATGACTTGTAAAGAATTATTTTAATTTTTTTTTTTTATTTCGACTTGGTATTTCCTTTGGTTGAAAGGAGAAAATCTTTGCTCGTTGGGAGGGGCTGGGTCTCTCGTGGGATAAACACATCGTGTGTGTGAATTTCATTGTCTATGTAAAAGAGCACAAGAAAATTTTTTTATGTGTTAATAAATATTTAATAAAAAAAAAAAATTTTTGGGAGTGCCGATAGCCGAGCGGTATAAAACGTTGGACTTCAAGTCTGGGTTGGAGATAACGTGGGTTCGAATCCTGTATGTAACCGTTGCACTTTTTATCAGTACCGTAACGTCGTTGTAATGTATCGACTCTCCTTCTTATTTTGCTTGATAAGATCCTCGCATAGGCAAGTGGCCGATGAGGACGGGCAGAGTAAGGATTAAAAGAGGGATAGACCTCTCCTTAAACAAAAACAAATGCAGCAAAAAGACTGCATAGCAAAGATGTCTTACGGAAATAATGTAATAAACAGAAAAAAGTTTGGAATATAATCAAGAGTGAGCTTAAACAAGAGTCAATCGAACCGGTCATTACTCTGGAGGACTCAGGGCTGTCCATAACTGACCCTTACGCGCTGTTTTATATAGTTTTTACAAATATTTCAGTAATGTTTTCAAAAAATTTTATATATGCCCAAACGCCAATAAAGATTTGAAAGTATTCAACGAGTTAAAAAAATCGGTATACCATATCAAACTTAGAACGAATTATTGTAGACGATTTAATAAAAATTACATCGGAAATAAAGTCTTCTAGGGCATCTGGCTGGAACGTTATTGCTCCTTTTCTTCTAAAAGAATGTGCCTCAATTATTATGTCATCCCTAACCTATTATGTAAATATGTCCCATAAAATTGGATGGTTTCCCGACAAACTAAAATTTTCTTCTACCAATCTGATTTAAAAAAAGGCGATTTTAAGTCCATGGAAATCTATAGATCTGTATACATTCCTCCTGCATTATCTAAAGCTTTTGAAAAAGCTGTTCTCAATTCTTTAACTGATATCTTCGAAAATAATACTCTATTTCCATGACTTTGAATTTGGATTCCGGAAAAATAAAAACATACATTCCGCCTTGTATACATTTCACAATGAGGTCACCACCGCTGGGGATGAGTCACAGAGTGCCGTCGGAATGTTCTGTGACCTGTCTAAGGCTTTAGATTGTGTAAGCTATTCTCTTTTTATAAACAATCTGTCTTTCTATGGTGTGCAGGTCAAAGTAAAATAATGGATATCCTCTTATCTAGAACATCGCTAACAAAAGGTCGTCATTGGAGATCAACCCATTTCTTCAAAATATCTTCATGTTCTACACGGAGTTCAACAAAGGTCTATATTAGGGCCACTTTCATTTCTGACATATGTAAATTATCTTAAAAAATGTCTGATGATACAACCATCTTTCTTGAGAGTTCAAAAAAGATGCAACTACTTCATCATATTTTATCAGAAATTACAAAATTGAAAGGGTAGTTCAGCAATAATGGCTTTACTCTATATACGAGTACATAAAATACATTCGCATTAAATTTTCATTCCCACTGTCAAATAAGTGCTAGAACATGATTTCTACCTCCAGCAACTCCTCAACACTACTCCGTTAGAAATTTTTCTAGGCCAGATTGAGGGCAGTGTCACCTGGGAAGCTCACGTAAGAAAATTTTCTCATCTTCTCTATGGTATTATGTTTTGGGGATCTTCACACCATAGTCCGACCATTTTTTTAAATTAAAAGAATAATAATTCGTTGTAATTGCTAATGCCAAAAAATAGATCAAAATGCAAACCTCTTTTTTCTTAATGAAACATACTTCCGTTCCCATGCATATATATATATATATATATATATATATATATATATATATATATATATATATAATTTTTTTAAATTGATTCTTGTATTTATTCAAACAATATTTTTAAACAACTTAATCATGTGATTAGTTGTAAATTTAGGCACAAAGCTAACAAATCTAATTATTCATATATTTTTAAGGCACTTTAGGCTTACGCCTCAACACTAAAACCATCTACTTCCATTTATAAGCATATACAGGAATTTATCATTCTGTAAGGATGTCAGTTTTTATTGTAAGCCCTCCAAAAATAAGTTTTTGGTAAACTAGTAGTTGTAATTAATGTACACCCTGTTTACAGTATCAACTATTAAAAATAAAGTGGTAAGTTAACTTATATTACTTACCCAAAGACAGGAACTGTAATTGATAATGAACGTTTGGTTTTTCACTTCTTTATATACACAGATTGCACGTGTTTGTGTAGTTCATAATTATCTATGTCCCATTTACTGCAGTTCATCGTCATTTATTCTCATTTTAAATATCTTACTACTAAAAAGCTATTGAAAGATTAATTACTACTAAAAGTTGTTCAAGATCGTTCAGTTTTTTTTTTTTTTTTTTTTTTTTTTTTTTTTTTTGTTGCGATCATGTGATTAATTAGTGAAAACATTATTTTAAATGCTCACTTAGAGGTGAAACAGCAAATATATCGTTTCCTATTCTGAAACAGCAATGAGTAACTAATACAAAGGTTTATTGCTATGAAATGTGCAGTGGTGGGAAAGATATACTCAATTAAAATACAAAGATGCTCATGTAGGCAGAACGCTTACTGTGCTTATTAAAGCAGTAAACTTTTATTACTGAAACAGCTCTACATATATTTTTAATAGTTAACACCACATTAAATTTTAAATGTAATATTTTAAAGATGAATAAGTTTTATAATATCTATTAAATGTAATTTTATTGTAAGAACAGTGTCTGAATTATTGTTACTTGTAAAAATATCATGAAAAAAGTTCACTAAATTTCACACGAAACACGAAATCGAGAAATCCATAGCTAAATAAACCAAATTTATAAGTGAACCTATTCAACCTGAATGCCACGAATATTATTACAGAATAAAAGCGATTCTGATTCGCCATAGAGTACTTATTCTCTCCGTTACCACTCTACTACATATATATAATTTCAGTAAGGTTTAAATCCGGTAAACGGCCCAATAATTAAAATTATTATAAAGAAACTAACCGTTACCCGAGGTGTCGCAAACAATGTACTTGGATTTGCTCGTGTATCAGCCCTGTTTAGAGTGAATTATAGTTTCGACCCAAACGCTCTGTGTTTGCCTTGTTGGCACAATCAAGAAAATTGATCAAAAAGTTTATATTTATGGCAACAGTAATTGACTCTTGTCTTAGTATTTGGTCTATTAATTTGTATAAACTGCATCAGTATGATTTATTACATTGAATAATATAAAATACTTGCTACGCATAATTATGAGATTAGAAAATCTTAAAAAAATTCCTCATTGTTTGCCTTGTTTATATTTTTTTATAATGTCTCTAAAACTCATCATCTTTGGGGGTTTTCATGTAAACAGGAAGCTCTCATAAATTTGTAGCGGATATGAGGATAAATAATATTTAGCGGATATGGGAAGAAATAAAATAAACCCAATTATATTACTTATGTTCTATTATTGAAATCATGGGGTACTTACAGTATTGAAGATTGTGTTTCAGACATTGTACCAGTAGCGTTGCTTCTCAACATCTTTGTGGTATTTGAATAATATTTGAAAATATATCGAACATTTACAGAGATACCAAATTTGTATTCATAAAAACACTTAGGAAAGTTTTAACCAATTTTATACAGTTCTGAAGTGAAGGAATTGCTATTCATTGAACAATCAATGTTATTCGTGAATGTTTTAAATAACTTCGTATTAGTTTTTAGTGTGCGTATAACATTCCATGTTTCCCATGGACGTCTCTTAACATTTTTTAATAATCCATTTATGTTTGGTGGGGACCCAATTTTATATCAACATTTATTTTGATTTTTTGGTCATCCTGAAGTTCGCACGAGAAACACTTTACACTGTAATGTTTCGAGCAATACGATTTAATTTCAACAACAGGTACTTTGTAATTTTTAAACATTTTTGGAATTAATTATCGTTTATTTACAAGATTATTACATGAAGCCTCTTTGTAAAATTAAAACATTTGGGTTGCAAATAGATTAAATGTGACGGTTTGAGAACGTTTAACTGCAATTTAGAATGTTTAAAACTCTAAACAGCGCTAATTTAAATAACAATCTAATTATCGTAAAATGTTAAGATGTTGAAACTTTAGGTTGCAGTAAAGCGTCTTATCAGAAGTTGTTTGAATCATTTCTAAAACTAGTATATCTAAAAAAGGAATATATTTTTTAAGTAGTCGCACTATAGTGAAATATTACTATCAAAATAAAATTTATATAAAACGTGTTACATTATACTTGGAATAAATGCAGTAGAAATTTAAACTTATTGCGTATATATTTATATTTTTTATAAACATTTTTTGGCTGAGGCGTTACCTATTTTATTCTTTGAAATTTTATAAATACGTTTTTCCGTCATACATACTTATAACCTAACTTTAGCTGTTACATTGCAGTGTAATAACTACCAATGAACGGGTATTTTTGGAAAAGCAATTCAATAGGAAACACACGATGCCCAGTGTGTGGGAAACTTGGAGTTGCAATAAATCAATTTCAAGACAACAGCTAATCCACTAAGCTAGATTAAGTATCACAACTGCGTACACATTCTTAGTTCTGATCTTAAGTAATAATATGAAAGTCTAGTATGATTTAACTCAGCCTAAATGCACAGTCTATCTTTTTATTTTGTTATCATAATGTTTACTATATTATGTTATAATGAATAATATTAGCTTCATAATACCTTATATTATTGTGCCACTAATGTTGTGTAATAGTAGGCAAGTTCATTGCGGCACTTTATACTTTAAGTTTCATTGCAAGTTTGTCCATAAATGTTAGAGTTTTTTAACACTTGAGTAAGAGGGTGGATTTCAATTCTCGAAACGCACTGTTATATTTCACAACATATATCAAGCAACGTCGAGCGTGACTGCTGCTTGGATGCGTGGCCGCTGAGCGATCCTGTCCTTGCAAGCAGTCAGCCTGCCCGGCCATTGGTGGGGGTTCGGAATTCATAAGTCGTTGACCTCCAATTTAAGTTTTATAGACGGCTCTTACAGGTTTGGAAGAGGGTTGTCGTTTATAAAAAGAGAATTTATAATCTTTCTTCTTAGCTTTCCTTTTACAAATGCCAAAGGAAACAAAACACTTTGTTGTAGTAGCGCCGATATTATATGACAACAGTATCAGACTGTAACATCTTTCATTTAGTATCCAACTCGTCTCCAAGGAACTGAATAGGAAATGAGACGGATTCGATTGTTTCCTGTACCATCAGTAAAGATGTAAAAAACTACGCTTTTAAAGAATATTTTGCTGTTTTATTGATCTGGATGAATGCTGATTGTTTAGTTGATCTAATTTTATGGAATATTATTACCTCTGTAAATGTAATAAATGTTAACTAAACTTGGTCATGAAAATTAGGTTTAGGTATGCATTTAATCCAACTTTTTAACACCATTTCATGTTCAAGGGGATTATCCTTGTACCTTCTTTTATCAGTTACTTAGATAACGCATAGAATATATTTAAAGTAAGTACTAATTTATGTCAAAAATAAGCAATGTTAATTTTTTAGCTGCAGTTAGTAAAACAATATAATACCCAATTGAAATATCTTAATTAATACATATTTGTGTTAACCACTATATACAATAAGTTGATATCAAGTTGGATAATATATGCATACTAAATAACTTTTAAGTTGGTTAGTATATTGAGCAACACAAAAAAAACTAAACAAAATTAATTTCATTAAACCAACATGTAATGTATGTGTGGGTATGCATTTACATAAAAAGAGCCCATGTTAATGTAAGTACTTGTGTTTACGTAAATAAGCAATATTGGTAAGAAGAAATTTAGGTAAACACGTGAAACGTACGTACAAAAACTACTTAATATCCGTGAAAACATCAAAGGACAGATAAATTACTTTAGATAATTCAAAGCTTTTGTTTTCAGAATTCATGCATGCAGTACGTAATACATCAGCTAGAATAAGTTCGGAAGGCTAAAACGAGGACCAAGACTATTATAGATGAATTACTGTTATTATTTAGAGTTCCAAGTTTCTAATCATAGCAATCTCTAGCTACCCAAAGCAGTTTTTATCCTAATTAATCACAGCAAAAAAACACTGGAACAGTAATGTTAATGGTGTAAAAAGATTTTATCTTTGCATATGTTTTAATTTCACTATTTATTTTTCGTAGGTATTTTCCTTAACCAATGAATTGCATTTATAATTTTTATTTCAATACTTGTGTTTTGAGCTGTTTTTCATTCCGTCTATACCCATAGTGTACAGAAAGAATCGAATCCGAATTTAATACACAAAATCTTGAACTTCTCGGCCTTACTTCGTATTGTGAATACATATTTGCTAAAGTTTTTACAGTTTCATTTTAGTATTATTTCCTAAATTATATCTATCAGACATCTTCTGGCGATTTCTAGTAGTATAAGCACTGACCTTGAGTTGAAAAACTGTTAAATGTAGCCATTTTAAAAATATAAATGATCAAATATATGATCACTTCCGATATTAATATGGTCTTTAGTGTTCTAGTTATTAACTTACATAGAATCAACCACAACCATTTATATTTTATTGGCTTATATGGTACTTTAGGTCAATTATTAAGATGGTTAGTTTTAAAACAAATATTTAGGTGTACATTTAAGCGAATTTAAAAATATGTTATTAAGGGGGAAAAACAGTGGTATTTATATTAAAAACCTGATATTTAGATTTTTCTTATTGCAAATTAAATATTTTAAACTGATTCTAGAACTATATTCTTATATTTCGGGGATACGTATCCTTAGAAATAAGGTTCAATCAAAATATAAATTGCATTGACCATGTATTTTATGAAAGCGGCTGTTCACATAAAACTGTCTATAACCAGAACAGTTCACAGTTTTGATATTTTCATAGAACATCTCGTCATTGAACAAGTTTTATTCCACGATGACTTACAAGAAGGTAGGATTATACCACACCACGTGTCACGTAACAGGCTTCGCTGAACTTCATGAAAAATGTAATGGCTGTTGCTTATGACAATGTCGAGATATCTTGCAGATATATTTAATTCCCCCAGCATACATATTATAAATTGCTTGAGCCTACTTACTAGCCCCTAATAGGTATCAATAATGCAATAGGTATGGACATGCGCCGTCAAAGAACTTGCTCTTCTCTACGGAAAAAAGTTAATACGTACATAATTTCTTTCATAATGCTACACGAGCTATTTTCATAGCTTTTGTAACAGTAGTTACAAAATACAAGTTTTGGTCGGGTAGTAATATTTTCTTGTTACCGTGTTAATAATGTTTATGTAAATACTTGTCCTTTGAGCTGTTTTTAATTATATCTGTACCTAAAAAGTACAGAAAGAATCGATTCATAATACAGTTCGTTAAGTCTCCCACTCTACATCAAGTCAAGTAAAGTCAAGTCGCTGTGACTGTGGGGGGGGTGGATCCCCCCACATCTTTCAAGGCCTCTGCCGGTTAGGCCTTTGCCTTGTGTCTCGAGGGTCATAGCCCTAGTAGCTTTCGCTACCTGTCAGTGGGGTGAAGTGTCGTGGTGTAGTCGAAGTTGTAGTCGATGTCATCAGTCATCCATAGGAAGACGCAGTTGGGGGACCTCCTCGGCGCGAAGCTCACGGATGTGAACCCACGGTGAGGACTCTGCAGCTTCCTCAAGTCTCGATTTCAGGCCTTCTACGAAGCTCCTGATGGTAGGGACGTTGGACGAAGCCCTGACTACGGTGTTCCTCACGAACCAGGGCGACCCAGTGGCCCGCCGGAGACACACGCTCTGGACAGCGAGCAACTGCCTCCGTGCGGTCTTGCAGGTGAGGTGGTACCATGCTGGGGCCGCATATGTGAGCACTGGTCGTATCAGAGCCGTGTAGAGCAGGACCTTCGTCCTGGTCGTTAACTTCGTGGTGTTGAGCAGGGGGCCGATGCTGCCGAAGCCCTTCCTCGCTTGGCCACAGATCCTCTTGACGTGGGGTGTGAAGGTCAGCTTGGAGTCCAGGAGTACCCCCAGGTACTTGACTGAAGTACTCCACATCAACACTATTTATATTACATATTTGCTATAAATTTCAAATTTAAGGGGAGAATTAATTCCTAAAAGATATCTATCAGATATTTTTCTGGCAATTTCCAGTAACATAAATATAGACTTTGACTTGAAAATGGTTTTGTGATTGCTGGTTAACAATTAAACTTGTAAACAAAGTATGCCTATGCATTATATTTAATAATTGTCTAAAACTGTGTTGACCAGTTTTGATAGACATATGGTCTATAATGTTCGAGGTCTTCACGTAGTTATTGAATTTAACACCAGAGTTCTATCGCAGTACATGATATAGTATATAGTCTATAAAAGTGGTAAATAAAGAGAAATGCTTTTATTTCCAAATCACTTTACGGATTTTACTTTTCAATGTAACTGATTATTATTTTATATCTATTTCATGGAAAACTATAATGAACCATTGTTGTGAATAATGTATCAGCTGAAATTTTAAAATGTGAGATCACTCTGCAGGAATGAACTATTACCATATTGACCTTAGTATGAATGTTAGTTAATATTGTGAATTGAATGACAGTATTAATAAATCCTAGAAACCGCTAAAATGTTAACGTTTAATTGCCTTAATAAATATTTTAAGTTAGGATCTTTTGGTTTTCTTAGGCGTCGTGAGGAGGGATTGGAGCAGGTAAGCATTGTACAGAAGACAGCATGGTTTTGTAAAGGCCTGGGATTTTTCATAGCTTAAACTGGAAGAGAGAGTCTAATACTCACAATTAATAAAACTAGGAAACCTGACCCACTGTTATACAAAAACTGGTTAGTTTGTTAAGCAACTATTTAGTTCTACAACTGTATGAATTTTAAACAAGTTTACAATTAAGTAGAAAAAGTGGTATTTCTATTTTTGGCAATTATTTTTTTCTTACGAATTAAAGGTTATAATTAGTTTGGGTACTAATACATATCCTTAGCAATAAATGTACTAAATATATAAACTGCACTGACCATGCACTTCAAGACAGGTACTGCTCACATAAAATTATGTTCAACATGATCAGCTCTCAGTTTTTATATTCTCAGGGAACCTCCAGTCATTGAACATGTGTTACCCTACAATGACTTGGATTAAAACAAAATGCAAATACGCTATACCATATCACGTTACACGCTTCACTGATGTTGCATGCAAAATTTAATGTTAATGATTCATTTTATTGTTGAAATGTCTTATAAACATTTTTGTATCCTCCAAATTCGTGTCACTATAAAAATTATACACAAGATTGGTTGAGAATATTGAAAGTTTTTTTTTAAAACAGCCTTTGATTCTTGCATATCTTTGTATTGGCATATTATAGCATAGGTTTATTGGTTTTGTGGTGAAGGGAATCTTTATAAATTGTTTGTTTTAAATTTTAAATCATTGAACGTGTGGCTTATCAATCACAATTAAAGTTTTATGGAACTGTTTGTAAGAGTTATTTTTCTTAGATTTAAACAATTATAAGTAACCTTTAGATACCAATAACATTTATATCACCTTCAGACAACTATATTGCGTAATTAAACTGATTTTAGCTATATTTTAATTTTTTATACACGCTTACCAAACGCTAAATTTCATAGTTGGGCTTATGTTTGTATAGCTACTATAAATTGATTTATGGAAAATTATAACTTTTAACCTTTCATACTCTTCCACTTTGAGTCCCACGAAAACTAAAGCAAAGATGTTTTTTCTGACTTAAGATAAATTCCTCTAACCCTTCAAAAGACAAAGCAGGTTTATTGGCTAATACAATGTAAATTGCCATCTTACTACTGTTAGAAGATAAAGTATTGGATTTTCAATGATTTTCTTATCTGATAAGAAGGCAATAAACGTTGATCTTACTCAGAAGTATTTTATATAGTCGGTAACAGATGTGTACCAATTTATTTTGTTCTATGCGTCTTATTCTACGCCAGATAAAAACTGCAGGTATCCCAGCAACATTCTTTTTTATGTCACTAAAAATTCTTAACGCTCACAAATTCTGTCGGTAGATTTTTTCTCACTTTAGATGCAAGGTGTCAAATACTCGTACATTGGGTCCTTTACCCATGCTTTAAATTGGCTCGTGCATTGAAGAGGGTAATCAATACATAATTTTCAAAATATAAACATCCCATCCATATTGCGTAGTGAAAATTATCTATCAAAACATTAGAATATAGTCATAGGAACGCAATAAAAATGGTAACAGCTGCGTTAAACCCATCCTTGTAAAGATGGCTATTCATTCAAATTTTTGTTTTCGTGCTAGAATTCGTTAAAATATTACTTCATAATTACTCAAAATAGCTTATGTTACATGTCTTATATGTATTTAATAATATGTAGTATTAAAAAAACGTAACTAATTATAATTGTAGTTTACAATTGAATATAAATTTAAATGAATATGATGATCTCATTTCTTTTATAAGTAATAAATTATGAAATAAAAAACAGCAATTTCTAAGAAATTAACTAAGAAATGTACTGTAGCACGCCCGCTGTGATGGGCCTGTTACATTGTAACAGACAACGTCCTGTCCGCTAGGTATGACTGGAGGAGCCGGTACAGGCTGACGTCTAGGGAGACAGCGGTGGTAACAAGTCTCGGGTTATGTTTGTCGGTGAGATCGGAAGACAGTCTAGTTACTTGGAGGGTGGTGAGGTGGCCCCGACAGAAGACTTATTGTTCATAACGAATCTGCTGGTGGAAATCCTCGGGGAATCGGGCCAGAATGAGTCGCTCAAGGGTTTTTGTCAGAGAAAGAAGCGCGAGATTGGTAGCTGTCAGGTAGGGTTTTGATTGGTTTTAGAGTGGCTTCGGGAAATAGAAAAACTTAGCTTGCTTCCGGGTTTAGGAAATTTTTTCAAGTGTTCGGAGGCAGAATTTGAAGATAAAGGTGAACCATTTCACGACCCGTTCTGGCAGTCTTCTGAGTGCTGGGGTACCAAGGTGGTCAGATCTTTACGCATTCTTCGGACAAAGACTTGAGAAGGGTCCAGCGACTTCAGCTTCAGTAATGCCAGAAAATTCTTCGGTTTCTTCACATTCGTTCTGGTTGGTTCCTTCTACGAAGCCCTGCACTAATCAAGAGTGTTCTGAGTCGCGTATCTGGTGGTTGAGACGTGCTGGGACCGAAGCCCCTCGTTCCCACCTCCCTCCCTGACACAAGTCTGTGACTTATTTGCCAGGCCTCTTGCCTTCTCCTCTTCTTTCTTCTATTCGGCCTTCAGCCACTTAATCCTCTTCTCGACACTCTTGCTTGTGTCTAGCCTAACAGCACGTCTCCCCTCATCTCACCGCCCCTGTGCGATGAGAATCAGAGAACGAGTCTCCCATGGTGCAGGTGA
Organism: Homalodisca vitripennis; assembly: GCF_021130785.1. Classification (NCBI taxonomy): domain Eukaryota; kingdom Metazoa; phylum Arthropoda; class Insecta; order Hemiptera; family Cicadellidae; genus Homalodisca; species Homalodisca vitripennis. Next base: position 91,316 of record NW_025777290.1, read on the forward strand.
AGACCTCAACCTTCTACTCTGCCGTTTACATCAGCCTGGTTTCTCCTTGGATGGGCCGAGCAGTCCTCTTCGCTTCTGAGGGTTCGGGCGATCCGCCAGATGGAGACGTTGTCTGTGCTGAGAGTGTCAACAAACATCCTCCGGCAGCTCTCTCCTTGTTGTTGCAGCAGATTAAAATCCAAATGTTTTAAGATTCGTTCATTCAAACAATATGAAATGTGTAAAGATTACTATGAGAATTTACTTAAATATCTCTGAGAGTCATCTTTCAGGCATTTTATAGTAGTGTAAATGTTGAAAATAATTTTATATTAGGGAATGTTATCTGAAAGGATTAAAACTCATTACGTATTGCGTTAATTTATTTAATCTCAATCATTTCTAAAAATTTTCCGTAAAAAATATCGTTCTTAACAGAATAAACGAGTCAAGAACTTTTTAAGGAACAAAATGGGCCTTACTCTCTGTTCACTACGGGAAAATATCAGTTGTCGGTAACTGATGCCACCCATACTTTTTACCTGCCTCCATCTTGTCTTGTTCAAGACAATGTTTGTACTGTAAGATTTGAAGCCCTTATTTGGATTAAAGTGAGTTCCAATACAAAGACCATGTTCAAGATATCAAGTAATAGAAGCATTCAATCTACAGCTAGTTCACTTGAAGCTGCAGGACTCTGTAGTAATAATTGATAAAACCCTTTATATAACTGAATGTTTAGCTGCCTGACTGGGCCTTGCTGGACCGTTTATTGATCAGGGTTGGACTGAAAATAAGTGAGTTTAATTTCCCGAAACTCGAGGCTGTTCGTTGTACTTGTCAACGCTTGGCTAGAAAGGATATACAACAAATCTTGTGTTGGTGATTATAAAATTATAATAGAACGTCTCTTTCGTGGGAATACACATGGAAAGTTTTATTTAAAGAATCCAGCTAATATGTTCATAATAGAAGTACACATCTATATTAACTTATATCTATGGAAACAAGGAAATAAAATTTGAAAAATATGTTTTGGATTGTTTAGTATATTCAAAAATCGTTCTAATCGCAGCACCTCGGAGAACCACCGAACATGGAACAGGATGTGAGGCTCAGAGAGAGGATCAGGACCAGGACCTTCAGTAAGTTATTTTTGTTGTTCATAGTTTCTGCTCTCACTATCTCTTTCTAGTTCAGGAATTATAACGGTTCAGATAAAAATGTGTATTTACTTTAATTTCTGGGTTCCAAATTCACTAATGGCGTAAACTAATAGATTTAAGATCTTTTACTTTTAAGCTGAAGGTTACTATACGTTTCGATGCTACTCTTTATTTCTTCACATAAAAACTCAAAAAAATGTATTGAATATATCTGGTACAAGATATGACTCATACTAAAGGGATGTAAGTTCAAAAAGATCTGAAAGTGACAACAGTTTTAAGTATGTATATTTAGAGAGCCTAACAATAAGTAGTCTTTCTAAACTCTTGTTCTTCCAAGAAACTGGCGTTTAGTTTATCTGAAGATGTGTGCTGATTCATTTACAATAAATAATGAAAAATCATGTATCTGTTAGCTGCAATACAGTAATCCTTATGTAAATATTTACTTTCCCCAGAGGGTTCATTTCTGGCTGGTTTATACCTTTCTAGTTGAACCCACATTGGTTACTGCAAAAACCGATGTGTCACTTAAATTTGGCCAACATGATAGACGTCCAAGACCAGGACATCAATAACCGCAAAATTCGAAATTATAGAGCACAAGGGTAATTCTGTAGGTCTAGCCTACTGCGGGAATTGATTGGTGGAGTTTGTAGCGTTCGTTCCCTAAGAGTCAATGGTTCATTCCAGACTAGACATAAGGGCGTGCCTCCCCCTACCTGTTTGATTGGATATGACGGCTTAGAGCTGGCTTTTCTTTCTTACGGGGAGTCATGACTTAAAATTTAGTGCCCTAATTTTTTCCTCTTGAATCTCGACAGAAGCTGGCCCCTACACCCAACCAAAATATCCTGTCACTCTGGAAGCAGCGCCAAGGACCTTATATGACTAATTGCAATTTTCTAAGCTTCTTGCCCTAAGAGAACAATAAATCATTTACTTACATCTGTAAAAAAATGTGCATTTTACTACACAAATTATATCCTATTTTTTCATTTCCTTATCCAGCTACTTAAAAAACAATTCATGATCTACTCCAGTGGTCCTCAATTGATCCTATATTTGAAAGGAAACAGAAGAGAAAGAGGATGACCTTGTGTGATTTATGGTTTTAAATCCTTTCAGTATTCTCAGTGTGCAAAAAATATCAGTGTACAATTATTTTCAATGCAAAATGCAAATGATTTAAGATTCTTTATTACATATTTGATAAAAACTGTAAAGATTAAAAAGAGAATTATTTACATAAATATGTCAGAGACATCTCAAGCAGGTTCTAACTATCTTGATGTCTTTTCCTTCCTAGAACTTATCGTCTTGAAGGTACACCAACATCTTAGTATAGTAAAACTAAGTACAATGTTTAGATAAGGATCAATAAATGAATTACTTTAATGGTTTACAATTCAAAGTATTTTCCTTAACTATTCTTCTCACCCAAAACGGCATTCTTGTTTTGGAATTATTAATCACAACAAACAAGCCGTCTCTATTTGATTATAACGTGTTTACCATTAATAGGATTTTATTCTTTATTGAAGTTTACAGTTTTTTTCTCTTGCTTAGTGTTTATTATCCTCATCAACAAATAATTTTCTTGTGTTTTTGGGCAAATAGAAATAGCTTGTCATTTATGATATTAAATCCCTTCACTACTCTGGTTGTACAGAAAGAATCAGTTTCCAATTATTCTCCATAACTTTTGCAAGAGTTTTAAGATTCGTTCATACGAAATTAAGAAAATCATCAATCATAACATTATTAGTAATAATTAATTGTAAACCGAAATCACTGTACATTAAATTTAGGTTTGACAACTATCGGGGATAAACCACTCTACTTATTTAACTATTGGAGCTACAATAATAATTAGGCAACTATTATCGTTTATTTCTTTGTTTACAAGTATAAAACAAATACAATTATTTGTACATTAAATAACAGTATATTAACTATGATAATTTAAAACTTTTTACTTATATATGTAAAAGTAATCTGATAAGAATCGGTAAAAGGTAGTAGTAGCCATGTCGCAAGTGAAAGTAACAACTGAAATAAAATGTAACAGGTGAAACAACGGAGTTCATATTGTTATAAGTTTTCTATCCATGGAAACAGAGTACAAGTATTTCTAATTTTCAATGAAATCAGAAGTGTTGTTTACAAAATTCTTTAACGTCACACTACGTTAGGTTGGAAAAGCATGTCCAGGAACAGGTTAGATGGACAGAGTTTGTTAAGGGCAAGGCCTTTTTCATAGTTCAGTTTAACTTTCAAATCGTCCAACACGCAAGACGTCAGAAACTCACCACCAGGAGGAGTACGAGGACGAAGACAATGATTGAGACACGGCCTTACAGATGAGTACATTTAATTAGTTAAGAATCATAGTTTCTGTTCTCACTGTTCTTCTTAGACACGTCTGTTTACGAGTTTTAGCGATTTTCTTCACAGAAAGAAAAACTAAAACTGTTGGAATCTAAGTATAACACGTATTCTGTTAACAGGATTTAATCTTATAGGGAACTTACAATGGACTTTTGTCGTGAAGATTACATTAATCAACAATATTAAGGTTAGTATACTTTGTATAAAATTTAGAAAAAAACTTGTTACTTGGCGCTTTTAATGCTTTCAGTGCTTTAAATGTACAGAAGAAATCACTTATCATTGTCTTTATAAAAAAAAATTAAAATGATTTAAGATCCATCATAAATATTTCATAAAGAGCGTAAAGATTAATTACAGAATTATTTTCTTAGATGTCTAAGGGTCATCTTTCTAGCATTTTTTAAATATGTAACAAACTTTGAAATTAGTGAATGCTGGTTGACTTAGGATTAACATTCGTAACTTATTAACGTTTAGTAGTTTAAAATAAACATTTTTAAAACAGTATTGTGAAGGTTTCAATAAAAAAAAAAACGGTAAATATTTTTATCTACTTTATTTGTTGCTGAGATTACAACCAGAGCACTCATCAATTTCACAAGAGAAACGAAATGAAGTTATATATAGTCATAGAAATAATTTCAACTCATAATAAGAACTTGTGATTTAGGATTTTTAATTCTTTCAGTACTCTAAGCGTACAAAAAGAATCAGTTTATAAGGCACGGCGTTGAAAATTCCAATCTTTCTGGCAGGCATCGGGTAGGCTGGGGCTCTTGTCCGTTCTGAAGTAGCGGCTCTGCAACAAGCAGAATGGCTACTGGTCATGTGTACGTCTACCCCAAGTGGGGCTATTGTTGCGTTAAGTCGTGGGGAGTTGTTAATTGTTTAGTTTTAAATTTCTGCCGCTTTCGAGTAGACCGGTTGGTTGTGTAGTGAAGTGGTGAGTCAGTTGGTTTTTGTTATTTTTCTTTCTTCTAGGGTGAGTCATCTAGTATGATTTTCCACAGGTAGACGGCTTCCCTGGTTGCCCACTCACGGATGTGTTCCCAAAGTGATTCAGCTGCCGCTGAAAACATGGCTCTCGCCTGGCCTGTGATGTATTCATGCAGGCTAGGTATTTCTGCAGACCGTAGGACGACCGTGTTCCTGACGAACCATGGTGTGTTCTGGAAGGCTTCTAGTGCCTTCCTGATCGTCTTGGAGGTGTGTGGATACCAGGCCGGAGCCGCGTGTGTCACGATAGGCCGAACTATCGTGTTTTAGATCAGCAGCTTCGTGTCGGTAGGTAGTCCGGAGTGAGGTCTCAGTAGGGCCGACAGCCCTTGACGGGCGGCCATTCCAAGGAGGATCCCTCCTTAGTCGGCAAGCCCAGTCGTAAGAGTCCTGTTGAGGACGACTCCCAAGTATTTGATGGACTTGGTCCACTTTAGTTGGTCCCCCTGCAGGTGAATCCTCTCACGCTGTGCTGGGTATTGTTGGTGTTTTGTCAAGCAGATACCTTGCTCTTCTGCGTATTGATCCTGACATTCCACTTCCTCAGCCAGGGGTCCAGTTATTCCATTTGTCGTCTCATGTAGACACATTATTGACGCATGGAGGCCGAATTACTGTAGAACAGTGCGTCGTCAGCGTAGAGGGCGAGGGGCATCCTGGGAATGACTGGGATGTCATTTTTGTACCACAAGTACAGCACTGGGCCCAGTAAAGATCCCTGTAGCACTCCCGCGGTGATGGGCCAAAAGGACGACACGGCCTGTTCTATAGTGCCAGAGAACGTTATGTCTGCCAGGTACGACTGTAGGAGCCGGATCATACAGCCTGGAAGAGGACTGTGAGCCAACTTGTACAAAATCCCTTGATGCCAGACGCGGTCAAAGGTCTTGCTGATATCAAGGGGAACTGCGGTGGTGACCAGTCCTTGGTTGTGGGTGTCAGTGAGGTGTGAGAAAACTCTAGTCAGTTTGAGGGTGGAGGAGTGACCCTGAAGGAAACTGTATTGATCTTTGCGAATTTCCGTGTGGAAGTCCTCGGGGAAAACGGGCCAGAATGAGTCGTTTGACAAATAAGGTAGGAGTTAGATTGGGCGATTGCTGTCGTGTAGGGTAAGGTTTTTGAGTCGGAGGCAGGAGTTGAAGAGAGAGGTTATCAATTTTACGACCCATTCTGGAAGTCTTCTGAGCGCTGGGGTGCCCAGGCGATCTGCTCCCGGGGCCTTCTTCGGGCGAAATCTAGCGAAGGCGCTTGCAACTTCAGCCACCGTGATGGTGGGCAGTTCGTCCGATTCTTGCTGATCGTCATGGTCGGTGGCCTCCAAGAAGCTCTCCACTTTACTAGAGTGTTCTGGGTCGTCTATATCATGGTTGGGAGAGAACTGAACCTCCGTGGTGTCGGCGAAGACATCGGCCTTCTCCTCGGCTGTGTAGACCAAGTCGCTCTGTCCTTGAATGATTTTACACATCACCGCCATATTCGGTGATCCCTTTTAATTTTTTCTTTACAAAAACAATAATCAAGACAATAATACACATTTAAAATTTTGGAAATTGAGCGTAGCAAGATTTTATTTACAACAAAATTGAAACTGTAATTAATTTATGGGAAAATGGTCTTAAATGATGACATCAAATTTAATTATATTGATAAAAAATATAAGAAAATTGTAATAATAAATACTTGTGATTTAACACCCTCATAAAAAACTCTTAAGAAATGTTTAATTCTGAAAATTCCTCTTCTCGATTTTCAATCTAAAACGCACACTACAAAATAGCCGTTCTTAAAGCCTTCACAAGCAAAAAGTTGGGTTATTAAGTATTTATCGATAGATTAAAATTTAAAAAAAAAGAAGTAGCCCAAACACAAATGTACAAAGGTTGAATATCTCGGCCATCAAGGGTAAAGGTTTGTTTATGCTTTAAAATAACCTTAGTTTTTGAAAATGTACCTAAATGGTAGTACCCGTATTTTGTAAGTTATAACCACAAGTAATTAATACTTAGTATTGCATCATACCAATATTTTAGTCAGTAAATGCATTGCGTTGTTCGTTGTGCTCTTAGATGTACAAATAAATGCTAAGATATTTATCATTTCACTATATAGTCTGACCTATTATACATATATGGCGTTTATCGCGTGTACATGATAAACTATCTTGCTAACTTATTTCTTACATAAAAATGTTTAAACAACATCCTTTAATTGGTTCATTCAATCATATAGTTAATTTATAAATTTGAGTCTACTTTCTTAATAACTAGATTAGTTAGCTTATAATGATGTAATACCTTACATGTAATACCTTATCTAGATTGCTTTAAATCATAATTTGAGATATTATACTCATTTATAAACTTCCATTCATTCAAGGCTTCGTAGGGATTTCATTACTAGCGTATGATCAAAAAACAGTAAATAGGATTCTCTAAACAATTATTTACCTGATACGCCTACATTATATGTAATTAATAATATGTCCAGTGTCTCTACTCTACTTTGAGGTATTATATTTATTATGAGGCACGATAATTTTACTAATTCGTAAGGCATTTTTTGCAATTGTATGATGATGAATCGACGTACATTATTATCGCACAATGCGACTTTATTGCCTATTGAGACACTCACCTATTAAATATGTTTTGTGGAAATGCCCTACAAGCAAAATATAAGGATAGTATAATATATAATATGCAAATTGGTTTAATATTTCATTGGTGCTATATATATATAAATACCATATCGTAATGACATTATTTTTATCTTAATACGACATTAGATGTTTATTTACTGATATAAAAAATGGAATACATTGCGTTGTCTTATATGGTTAACAGCGAAATGGTATATTGTTAATTTTAAATTTAAATACATGTTTAAAATTTTAAATGAAATATATATTTGATGAAAATATTTTAGGAATACCGTAAAATACAAATGCGCATGTTTCCTTTGTACCTAAGTAATGGACAAATCATCAATCAAATGGATCAAATTTAGTTAAATCTGTCCGGTAAGCTTAATGTGACTATTATACATAAAAAAGTTTGCGTTTATAATATAAAATTTAAATACGATTATTGATCAATTATAGTTATGTTATTTGCTGAAGTATTTTTTAAAATTTAAATGTACACATTATAGAATAATTAACAATAGTATAAAATGTCATGACGAATAGTGTCCCTGAATATTGTGTGTAAACAATAATAATTTAGCACATAAATCAGAACTTGAGTCGGGGGACAACCCTCATTAAAATGTTTATAATTATGTTTTATTCACACGTTGGACTCATTGAATAAGATTAATACCCCAAACCCCAATCAATAGTATGTGATGGGGTAATAATATAATAAGCGTTCTGTTTAGTATTAGTAGTAGTCATGACGTCAGCAATACAAGGAGACAGGTGAGACGTAAGCAGCAGTTTACATAAAGTTTTATTTTATATCCATGGAAACAACGTGGCATTGATATAATTTTATGTTTTTAAATAATTCTAAAGTGTAATGTCGCCACAATTTTCAAACTTTGTACAATTCACAACAAGCCCCGGAAATACTACTAGCAACACAGCGGGACAGCCAGAAGCAGGACCAGGATCAGGATTTACCTGGATGAGTTACTTTAATTCTTTATTAATCAAAACTATTTTATTCCATATCTCTCGTTATACAAAGCGATATGTGTCCTATTTTTAAAGACTATTAATCACAGCTCAAAGCACTGGAACTGTTCATCGGTATTGCTAACCGTAATACAAATTAAATACAGGTAACACAATTCATTTTTATGTTTCGTGTAAAAACCACTAATTTATGTTTGGGGTTGTTTATAATCCTCTCAGTACCTATAGAGTACAGGGAGAATCAGTTATCATTAATTCATTGCAGATACGCTCATCCAAATGTTTTTGGAATTTTAAAACTGTTTTATTAAAAATATTTATATATCCGTTTATGAAAAACATTTTTCAAATTAAAATTTTTATGGAAACCTTTGTAGAATTTTTAGAAAGCAAGATATTTGTAATGAAGTGAAATTAGTTAATTCTTTTAATTTAATATATAAATACGATCAATTCTTTTTCATTAGTAAAAGTTAATAATTTAAATTCAGTTCCAAAAATGTTTTGCATATAAATATGTTCTAGAAGTTTTATCTCATTCTATTATTTACTGAAATTCACGCCAGATCTCTCTTCCACAGTACAAGAGGAAATAAAGGGTCTATTAAAAATTATGCAGTGTTAAAAATTTCTAATTAAATTCCAAAGTTACATTTAAATATTGAATTTTATCTTTATAACTAATAATAATTTAATTACTGCTTCAAGATTAAATATAAATATATCGTTTTGGAGAATAATGCTTGAGATAAAATTGAGGGGACACCCTGCTGGATTGAACCCTCGCCTGAATAACCGAATCCCACATCTTTGAAAGCAATGAGATCTTTACAACAGCATCAGTGCATCTTTAAACTTGTTAGAGAATTAAAATTTTTATTGAATTATTAAAACACAATATTCGTTATTAAATTTTAGTGTATAATACAATATCCTCTACATGCAGTTTACGGGTACTAAAATTAAGATGTTACCATGTATTTAGTAACGTCTCCTGAGCGAAGGTTCCTTCTATACTCAGAAAAAAATAACTTAAAATATAAAAATACTTCTTAGCAATATTTTATTTTAAATATAATTTCTATTAAATGGGTCGGTTAGTGCAGAAGTTTCAAGCCAATTCGCTTAGTATTATGCACACAACCTGGATATCGCTAGACAAATTTACCCTAAAAATAAACCAATCAATGCTTCTGCCAGTAGTTGTGGACCTCGAAATAGGAGAGAAAAAAGGGTGAAAAGTAAGAATTTTATTTTTCTCTGCTTAGTACAACTAAAAACCAGTTATACGTATATAAATGTTCAATCAATGTCAGCCAAACATCATATAAAGTCAGAATATTGTTAAATTAATATTGTCTGATTGTAAATAGCTGTTATTTATGTGTATCTTGATCAGTTTTAATTGTGGTTAGTCAAGGAAAATATTTCTCGGATAAAAATAATTTTTGATGATTTTCGATACTGTACGATTTCGACTTCCTCTAGCTGAGGATACATATCATTATAGTTTTTAAATTTTAAATTAAACCACATCGTCACTGAAATAAAACTTGGTATGAGTTTTTAAGAATTACCAGGATTTGTTATTATAGTGTAGCACGATGATATATGGAAGCCGTCTCCAACGGTAAGTTAGTATTTATCATGCAGAGGTTATGTATGAATGTTACCCTGGCTGGGAGTTATAACAGTTTGTCACATCAGCAATAATACTATCAACATTTCACACTACATCAAATAAAAGTTGAAGGGTTCGATATATTTACGCCTTTAAAAACACACATACATTACTTTGTTCATGATCAATGAGAATTAAATGGTTACAGTAGGATTAAGTTTATCAAAGACTATAACTTGAGAAGATATAAAATTGCATTTCTGACTATCTGTATGTTCGCATGTCATGATATATATAACGTTAACAGACATATATACTTCATATTTTAAATTTCTTTTTATATCTGTGTCATAGGGATAAACCATGGAGTATGTCACTTGATGGGATTTTGGATGAGTGTTAACGAACAGTTTTTAATTGTATGTATGGATGATTATAATGCCGATGGGTAAATCGTAAACTAAGTAAATTGGTAGAGTACTGCAAACAATTACGGTATTTTAAAATGTATACTTACTAAAATATCGCAATGTATTTTGAAATATAAATTAAATAGACAGACAGGCAGGCAGACAAACTTACAAAGAAATGTTTACATCACCCCACTCAGGCTAAAGAAAACCTAAAACAATATTCTAAGTGATAGGTTTAATCATGGATATATGGATGGATGCACCATAAAAAACCCATTATTGTCTATGTAAAAGAATAGTTTTATCTAGCACTTAAAATCAACGTATGTAATATTTTACAAGAATCTTACATACGTATGTTATATCTTACATACGAATCGTATAGGTAAAACGGTAGGTATCTAAGTAAAATATTAATTTTTATATCGCATTTTATTATTAAAATAAACTCAGCAATCAGAGAAGCACTACAAGTAACACGATGCAATGGCCAGAGGCGGGACTAAGACTAGAACTCACATGGCTGAGTAAGTTTTAACATTTAGATATCACGGTTTCCCCTTTCACTATTTCTTCTTAACCACAGCATCCTAGTTTTAATTTTTTATTGGTTAATTATTTCATTTAAATTCTTTCGAATTATTTAGGTTTGTAAATGTTAACGATTTTTACTTCATTTATCAGTATAGGGAAGATATTAACCTTAGTTTTAGCTGTTATTAATCCTCTCTGTACCAAAAGAAACTAGGGAGAATAGGTGATCAACAATATTCCTCGTAAAAAATCATTACTGATGTTTTTAACTCTCATGTAGTTTATAAAAAAAATATACAGCTGTTTGTGAGAAGTATTTCTTCAATTATTGTTTTAAAGCAATATTTTTAGCGTTTTAGAAGGCTAAATATTGAAAATTAGTTGAAAATAATATGTTCTAGCATGCTAAATTTGTATTGTCTTACTAATTCATTTTAAATGTTAAAAAACTCTATAATATCAAATACATTGTTTTAAAGGTTTGTTAGAAAATATGGTCTATACAATTTTCCTCATTCGGTTGGTTACTAAAACGTACACTAGAGATCTCTTCTTTTGTAGAATATATAGAAAATATCCTATTGAAATGATAAGTAAGGGAGATGTAAAATTATATTTCTTTGTCAACTTTAAATATTTTTCATTCTCATTATTTTCCCATAATTAAAGTTGTTTCATGATTAAACAGAACGAGTCTTTGTCGAGAGCATTGCATCTCTATAATTCTAACTTCTAAATCGACTGGGCAAACTGGTCTAAAACCCTTGCGATAAAGGCTATAGTACTCATTTCTTTACTGTAAATTAAATAAAAGTAGTAACTTAATAATAACTCACTATAGACTTTTCATTTTTCCTTTATTACATATTCTCAGTCAATGGATATGGTAATGGTGTTTCGGGACAATCAGCAATGTGCTGGACTGGACTAGTATACATGAACTTGTACTAAACCGTTTCTGATATCTCATTACGATCTTTTATCAATTTTACATCACTGTACGTAACGTTTCTTTAAGTGGAACTGTACTAGTTTATTAAGATAAATTTAAACTGGAGACTGACAATAAACTGTACTCTAAGAAGGACAGCGGGAGAGACTTGTAAGAAAGTTTTCGCGTCAAAACTACATCTAGCCCTGAATTATCAATACAAAGCACACACATTATTTTATACACATTACTAAAATACATGTATTAGTATACAATCCTATCCAGAAAATGTTGTCCTTAATAATTTTCTAAGCTTAGTTTTTAAATATAGCACAATATCAACATTCCTGGTATGTTCAGGAAGACCATTAAACTAATGGAGGCTGGAATACGCGAAGCCCCTCCTCTCCACTTCAAGCCACAACTTAGGAAAGTGAAGCTTCTCGTCCTGGCGGCTGCTTCGTTCAGGCACCTCCCACGGTACAAGAACCTCTCGACTAGGTAATGTGGCTCTTCAATCTTGTGTACCTTTATTACTATTAATTTTGCTTCTATTGTGTTGTATATTGTTAACATCACTAATTCTATGATAATAACCTTTGAAAACTCATCAAAATAAAATTTCTTAACCTTCACCTTCCTTACTGCATACATTTCCCATACTTATCCTCTAGTTTTTATTTAGGCATGATTACAAAGTTTACGAAAATCCCTTGAAATACGTGTAGATCCTCAGGGAATTACCAAAAATGTAATTTTAAAATTTTTAGAGTTTAGGTCAAAATATTTGCTCACAAAAAAAATTACAACACCTGAAATGTGTAAATTCCATTAGTTAATTTTATAAAAATTACTCTAAAAATTGAATATACCCTTTTTTTAATTAATTTCTAGAAACTGGAGTATAATTAAAAACACAGTTCTTATAGATGGTTTGTTGTATATGCTAATAATATGAAAATGCAATTTTCAGGACATTTTCGTAACAAATTGTAGTCACACTAAAGATTGATCCTCTGCCCAAATCACTAAGACCACACTCTGTAAAAACTGTTAAGCTATTTGAATGACATGCTTTTGTAAACATCCTTGTTCTCTGTGACTATTTTAGCCTCTAGCATCTTCCCATAACTATAATACTCGTATGTAGCCTCTCGGGAAATCTAACCTCTCCAGTATATAGCATCAACATAACTTTCGAATATTCCATTTGATCTTTAGAATATCCCAGTCCCTGGAACCGTCTGACTGCAGAACAACTCAGTTTCTGGGTATTGCCATGATTAAGAAACTACCAGAATAAAAAGCTCCCAACATATGAGAAGCGTGAACTAGGGCAGTTTAAGACCTAAATATATTGTAACCTATCGAGAGACCTAGTATATAAGAAATCATAAAAATTTAGATTTACAATGTTAACCATCACTCAATACAAATTTTCACATTGGGACACTTAGTAGTTGAAACTCTGACGTCCATCGACTCACAACCTCAGAGATAAGAAAGTTCTCGATCTTTTTAAAATATGACCCCTTTAATCGGATTTTTCAGACATGTAAATCTGTTAAGACATCTTTTTTCTAACGGTGTTAAACTCCAAAAGAATTTATAATTTATCCGTCTCAATAAATGTACACCTTTAAGATCCTTAACACATACAGGAAGTTTTGTAGAAAAAACACTTGAGCTTATTTAATAAATTCTCTCTAATAAACAATATAATGTAAAGTAAAAAAAACCGTTCAATATTGTGACTTAGGCATGTACATAATTGGATTAGTGCTTTGTACTTGTAATAATATTTTAATAGCTATAATCTTGTAAGGAAATATAAAATTTATCTGTATTTTTGACTACTTGAATGGTGTCATACAATATTGTTGAATATACTGAGGATTTGTTTATGCGAAATAAACAGCGTAAACGACACATCGAAAACTCTCCTTAGATATTTTATATCATATACCATATATTACCGTGTTAGGTATACGGACAAAAAAAAATCCTTAAAATTATGTTTATATCAAGTTTCTCTGTTCAGAATATACGTATTTATAATTAGATAATAAATATTTATAAAATTATCTATATTTTTAATGTGGATAAAAGACGTGATATAAAAGTAAGTATTTTAATACAGCAATAACAGAAGCGAAACAGCTGAAAAATACCCAACAGTAATATTTATTAAAATTTTAGATTTCCATAGAAACTACAAGAAAAACTTTTGAGATTTCTTTAATTTGTTGGACAGTTCAGTTTCCTCGTTCAAAAGTAGTTCAACTTTCAGTAAGTCGGAGAACCACCATCAGGAACAGGATGCAGTGCCTAGGAGTAGGACCAGGACATACAAGGATGAGTTATTTTATTTACTTTTATCATTTAGAAATCACGATATCAACTCTCACTATCTCTCTTTACACAAAGCAGTTTATATAATATATTTTTAGCGAGTATTAATCATAACAAAAACACTGGAAAAGTTCATATATAATGACAACTTGATCACAAAGTATACATATCATCATCTAGTTTATATATATATATATAATTTAAATAATTATTTCAGATTCCTTTCCTTTTTGTGTTCTATAGTTATAGTAATTAACAAATTCCCTTTGTTTGTTTTTTGTAGAAGCTGGTAAACTTTTGTTTAGGCTATTTTTATTGATCTGTACGAAAAGCGTACAGGGGGGAGCAGTTTAATTTTTTCCCCCCAAAGGAACTGTATCCTATATGCACTTTTTCTATATTACCATATACACCATAACCTAAGACAAAAATCCAATTTAAATTATATTTTAAAGACATATTTTTCTTTATACTATGTATAGACAATCACATAAAAAGAAAAATGGTTTTAATGTCAGTATTAGTGATGGTGTAAAAAAGCAATGTTGGTAGGGGAAAATTAAAGTAAACATATGAAACGTACGTACAAACACTGTTTAGTATCCCTTGGAACATCAAGGGATAGGTAGATTATTGAATTGTTTTTAGATCATTCTAAATCTTTTTGTTCAGTATTCATTCAACTTGTAGCACGTAAGAGAAACATCAGCTAGAATAGATGCGATGGCCAGTTCCAGGACGAGGCCTTACATGGATGAGTTTGCTTTTATAATTTAGAGATCTAAGTTACCCGTCATAGTATCTCTCGTTACCCAAAGCAGTTACATTCTAGTTTTACCAAGTATTAATTACAGCACAAAACACAGGAACAGTTCAAACGTAATGGTAATGGCGTAAATTCTATTTTATTAATTTTTAATATGTTTTAATTTCGTGGTTTTCGCTTTTCTTAGAAACTATTAAATCAAAGAAATATTTTTTATCTTTGTTTAAATACAGAAATAACCTTGTCTTGGGCTGTCTTTAATTCTGTCTGTACCCAAAGTGTGCAGAAAGTATCAATTCAGAACTTAGCAATCCCATGCACCAAATATCAGTGACACTTTGTATTCGCTCACACGTAGGTAACTACTAAATATACTAAAAATTATAAGTAGAAATATTTCATAAGAAATATATATATATTTGAAATTTTTCTGGCTATTTCCAGTAGGATAAATATTCACATTGAGTTGAAAAAAGTTTATGCTAGGTGTTTACGTATAAAACTAATAACTGAATTATGTTTATTTATTATATTTAATAATTTGTTTAAACACTCATGACCATTTTTGAAACAAATATGGTCTATGATGTTCAACTGATTCAATTAGTTACTGAATTTAACGTCAGATGTCTCACTCACAATATAATAAATAAGATATAGTCCCAAGTCCAAGTCGCTGTGTCTGTGGGGGGGTGGATCCCTCACATCTTTCAAGGCCTCTGCCGGTTAGGCTTTTGCCTTGTGTCTCGAGGGTCATAGCCCTAGTAGTTTTCGCTACATGTCAGTGGGGTGAAGTGTCGTGGTGCAGTCGAAGTTGTAGTCGATGTCATCAGTCATCCATAGGAAGACGCAGTTGGGGACCTCCTGGGCGCGAAGCTCACGGATGTGATCCCACGGTGAGGACTCTGCAGCTTCCTCAAGGCTCGATGTCAGGCCTTTTACGAAGCTCCTGATGGTAGGGACGTTGGACGAAGCCCTGACTACGGTGTTCCTCACGAACCAGGGCGACCCAGTGGCCCACCGGAGACACACGCTCTGGACAGCGAGCAACTGCCTCCTTGCGGTCTTGCAGGTGAGGTGGTACCATGCTGGGGCGCATATGTGAGCACTGGTCGTATCAGAGCCGTGTAGAGCAGGACCTTCGTCCTGGTCGGTAACTTCGTGGAGTTGAGCAGGGGGCCGATGCTGCCGAAGCCCTTCCTCGCTTGGCCACAGATCCTCTTGACGTGGGGTGTGACGGTCAGCTTGGAGTCCAGGAGTACCCCCAGGTACTTGACTGAAGTCTTCCACGGTATGTCGTCGCCGTTAAATGACAGGTGACGGCCGTCCGCTTGTCTCCTTGTCCTTGTGAAGTTTGTGGCTTCACATTTCTCAACGTTAACCTTGATCCTCTACTTGGTCAACCAGGGCTCCAGTAGGTGCAGCTGCCGCTGGATGTAAAAGCACAGCCATTCTCAGGTTGGCAGAAGTGGCCGTGAGGAGCGCATCGTCCGCGTACAGGGAGAGCTGCACTCTCGGAGCGACCGGAAAGTCGTTTGTGAACCACAGGTACAGGATCAGGCCGAGGACTGATCCCTGTGGCACACCAGATGTCACTGGGCGGGTCGTGGAGGTGGATCATGCAACGCTGACGGAGAAGTTCCGGAGGTGGAGATATCTGCGGAGCAGCCGAAAAGTCCTGCCAGGCAATGGAGACGATGACGGCTTGAAGAGCAGTCCTTCGTGCCACACCTTGTCGAAGGCTTTGCTCACGTCTATCAGGACCGAAGTGGAGTGGTAATTCCTTCCTACTGCTCCGGTGATGTTGTTCAGGACTCTGCGAAGCTGAAGGGTGGTGGAGTGGCCAGTGCGGAAGCCGAATTGTTCTGTCCTGATAGACGTGAAGAACTCCTCAGGGAATCTCGCCAAGACGATCTTCTCCAGAACCTTGGAGAGCTCAGGCAGGAGGGAGATCGGCCTGTGGTTCTCCGGGAAGAGAGGGTCCTTGCCGGGCTTGGGTATCATGATCACCTTGATCATGATCATCCTTCCAGGTGGTCGGGAAGTGAGCCAGGCGTAGGCATTAGTTGAAGATGCAGGTGATCGTCACGATCACCCAAACCGGCAGGTTCTTCAATGCTGGAGTTCCTAAGGAGTCCGGGCCAGGGGCCTTCTTCGGGCGAAGGCGGCGAATGTGGTCTTGCACTTCAAGTGTAGTCACAGTGAGCAGTAGTTCGTCTTCGTCAGGTTGGTATTCCTCCAGGAAGTTTTCAATCATTTCGCACGTGTCCTCGTCGTAGACATTCGCAGGTGGGGAGAATGGTCTTCCATGGTGTCGGCGAAGGCCTCTGCTCAATCTCCAGGAAAGCAGACAATACCACGCTGTCCATGAAGTGGTCGGTTGGTCTTCTTCTCCCCTCGAAGTGCCCTGGATATTTTCCAGATGCCGCCGACACCACCGTCAGCTTGATGTTCCACAAAGTCATCCCACGCAACCGCTCTGTGTTCAGCCAGGGGACGAGAGCACTTCCTGGCCTGGCGGTTGAAGGTCTGCTTGGCGTGGGGACATCGGGACTGCTGATACTCCCTTTGCAGTCTGCGACGAAGGCGAATTTCCTCTCTCAACTCCTCGGGTAGAGGTGGAGTGATGTCAGTCCGGGAGTGAGGAGATGACGAGGCCGTCATAGCTTTTTGGATGATGGAAGTCAAGTCGTGTACTTGTCGGTCTAGCTGGTCCGGTGACTCGGCAGGAGTTGGTGGTGGCCGATGTCTGTCAGCGAGGTGGTTTGCAAAGTGGTGCCAGTTGATCTGGGTGAGACGAGTAGGAGGATATGATGGCGCTCCGTCGTCCGAGAGGTCGAAGACAACTGGCACGTGGTCTGACGAGAGATCAGACACTGCAAACACCTCGATGTGTCCGTCCAGCGAGCCAGCTAGACCGATGTCCAGTATGTCCGGGAGGTGCCGTCCATTGTGATTGTAGTGCGTGGGCTCCTCAGGTGTCAGTAGTTGGATGTGGAGTCGGTTGTCCAGGAGACGGTGGAGACTTCTGCCATTGGAGTTGGTGTTCTGGCATCCCCAGTCCAGATGCTTTGCATTGAGGTCCCCAGCAACATGTGCAGGGGAACCAGGACGCAGCAGGGCATCAAGGCAGCAAGTTTGCAGAGTTTTTTCTAGGTGGATTGTAGACGGAGGCAATCTCCAGATCGGCTCCGCTGTAGTGGATGGCAAGATATAGTCAATTAAAGTGATAAATAATTATAAATAGATTATTAGATTTCAATGTAACTTTCAAAATTTTCTTTTCTACAAACTAGAATGCGTCAATGTTATGACAAATGCTTCAGCTGAAATTGAGAAGAGTATTCTGCAAAATTACCCCATTACCAAAGTTATTTTAGTCAACATCTTGGTTAACAATAAGAGTTAAATAACAGTAGTAATTAATCTCCAGACTCGAGTTAAAATTTATTTTTGGTTAGGTACTCTAAGTGAACATTTAAGGTCGATAGTTTTTCGCAATTTTAAGTGTACGATTACTTGAATTTAAAACCTTGTACATGCGACGAGTAAAGGTGGTATTTAGATTTTTAAATATGAAATTAAAATTTTTTCTTGCAAATTAAAGGTTATGAAATGTTTGGAGTGCTGCATTGTTTTATTTCGGAGATACGCATCAATAGGAATAAATTAGTTTAAAGTAAATTGCATTGAGCATGTATTTATTGAAAGAGACTGTTCTCACATAACTATTTAAAACAAAGAACACTCCTCAGTTTAGATATGCTCAGAGACCCTCCAGTCATTAAACCTGTATTATTTCACAATGACTTTAATTACAAGGAGGTAGGAGTACACCACTCCACCTGTTACGGAAGATTTTTACTGAAATTGCACGCACTATTTAAAGTGTAAAGCTCATTCTATTGCTGAGATGTCTGGAAGACAGTTTTACGTCCTCCAGCAGACAAAAAATGAACTTTTTCAGCCTACTGGGTAAAAGGCTTCAGTAACGCTCAGACAAATTCCCTTGATGGAAATGCACCAACATACAACTCGTTCTTCTCTATGGAAAATTATTTATAAAAGGTTTTATTCATAACTCTACAGACCATCCTTTTCGAGATAACAACCACATACATACAACTGTTCCCATTGAGTTAAGGTTTACAGCTGCGTTTAAATTAAAACCGTTACGGTCAGTTAGTAAGGTTACCAGTTACTAGAACTTAAAACTGCGCTAAAATATAATCATTTCTCATACTTTAAAAACACTTTTTCCTATTATTCTCTCATTTTTCTTTATAAATACGCTATATTAACATTCAAATGTCAAGATCTCGTATGATTGTATTTAGCTATTTTACTAATTTATTTATTCTGTTTCGTTCTCATTACAATTACAGTTCCACATAACACCTATGTGAAACATTTACAAATGCTTAGCTATAACCAATGGAGTGACATGTACTATCAACTGACTGTTGCCTATAATAAAATTTTGCCTGTATTCCTGCAAAATTTTAAGCCAAAAGGTCATAAACTCTAAAAGATATAATGCGGACGGACTGAGAGATAGACAGAGTAAACAATTGGATAGATAGATAGAGAGACATTACATTTTTCAGCTTCACGAATGATACGCTTCGTTAACGCTAATCCAGTAACCGAAGAAGAAATCAAATATTCTACCGGAATGGAATGAATTCACATGTTTTCTTGTTAAAATACTGATTTATAGCAAATCAAAAATAGACAAAATATAAATTATGAAATTAATTCCGGTAACAAACGAGACTGAAGTCTGCTAACTAGGCGTATCCAAAATAGTGCTACCGGTGAATCAAATTCTTAGAGAGACAGGCGGCTTCTAGCCGCATAAGACTGAGCAATAACAGGTCTGTGATGCCCTTAGATGTCCTGGGCCACACGCGCGCAATACTGAAGGAATCAGCGTGTCTTCCCTGCTGAAAGGCCCGGGTTACCTGTTGAAAACTCCTTCGTGCTAGGGATTAGGGCTTACAATAGTTCCCCGTGAACGAAGAATTCCCAGTAAGCGCGAGTAATAAGCTCGCGTTGATTACGTCCCTGCCATTTGTACATACCGCCCGTCGCTACTACCGATTGAATGATTTAGTGAGGTCTTCGGACTGGTGCACGGCCACGCCTCGTCCGGAGAGATGACCAAACTTGATCATTTAGAGGAAGTAAAAATCGTAAGAAGAAGTTACTACTTAGTTGTTATATTCTTTTATTCGATAATTTATTATTCTTATTTCTTATTAAAATTAGTATGTCCAGCATAATAGTTGGCTACCTTCTTTACAGTTTCCATAAAATTTTTAGCACTAATATTTTTTTTAGTCAAACTAATACTGACAGGTATGCAGGTGTGTTTGCAATCTTCTTGATGGTAAATTAACTTTCCAATATACTCCTTTTACACCATGAACTAAATGAACTAAAGGACGACACCGATTGTTCCAAATAATAGTCATGTATGTAAGATAAATTAAATTAAAATTTTATCTATAGATGCAGTAAAAAGTACTTTTTAAACTATGAAAGAAAAGGTGAAGTCTTTAAATTCAAACATCTTAGGAGTAGCTATATTACTTATGGAAAACTTATATGATCAAAGTAAACGTCTCTATTATGCTTAGAATTTGTTTTTATTTACGCGGACTAGACAATAATAAACAAGAGTCATTTCAAAAAATATCCATCTGAAACTTTGTAGCATTTTTTAGAATGAAATACTTTAAAGTTAGTCGGAATAGGTATAAAAAATGTAAGACAAAACCTAGGTCTCACTGTCAAGATGCTATCTGGTGAGGTTGAAGGCCGCAGACGCTAAGGACGTAGACGATTCACATATACCGGGGCGTAGGCTATGTGATTCTGTCACCACAGGTTTCAGCCACTACGTAGTCCAGGGAGAGGCCCCGAGTGACAAGCTGTTATTACACCTCAGCCACGCTCAGACCGCAGTTACTCGGAGTGATCAGCCCGCCTTTGAGAGTCCTCCAGATAGCAAGAAGCAGCCGGTTACTCAGCACAACCCACCACAAACAACAGTATGACGTGCATGGAGTAAATTCAGGTTATTTGTGTTGTGAAAGAGAGATATGTCGTCTGCGAAACTATAAACACACTAAAAGTATCCACAGAACGATTTGCTTTAATATAATGTAAAATTAACTAAGTTTGGAACACAATACATACATATTATACGGAGCGTATGACCTAAAATAAGATACAATCATAAACATAGGAGATTTGAAATCTTTTCTAACTAGACTTTTCTACAATTCTCGCATTCTGTACAATGTAACGTAATGGTTCTTCCGTGATCGTGGTTAAAACTACAAAATAGGTACAACATTGGAAAACATACGCGACTTTAAATTGTTCTAATGGTTTATATCTTAAACCTTATAATACTGTCAGACACATAAGCATCTGTATAAATTTGTTTATATGATTTTGGATTGAAGTCCATGACAATCACATAA
This sequence comes from Homalodisca vitripennis, assembly GCF_021130785.1. Taxonomy (NCBI): domain Eukaryota; kingdom Metazoa; phylum Arthropoda; class Insecta; order Hemiptera; family Cicadellidae; genus Homalodisca; species Homalodisca vitripennis. The sequence goes on from NW_025777290.1 coordinate 112,599, forward strand.
GTAGGTCTAATTGACCTAACTATGGATGGAAGTGTATAGAGTGATCCCCTAGAGCACAATCAGGCGAAATCATGCTGTGTGGGTTTAGTTTTTTGTTAATATATCAATTACTCTTAAAGTGATTGAATATAATCGTTAAGTTTAATATTCGTTTGTTTTTACGTTTCTCGACATTGCAGAAATTGTATTGACCTATTGGTATAAATTGTATTATTTAAGGTGTCTAACTAACTTTTAATTTAAGTGAACTAACTTGTTATGGTGATCTGTACATTATAAGAAAAATAAATTGGATTTTACTCGTTAATTTGTAGGAAATATTTACATACACTATCAATAATTATTCAAAATTTTGAACGAAAAAACCATTACTATTTTATACAAAACGGCCGTAATTAAATCTTACTCTTACGCTAAAAAATATTTATAGTTTTATATGTACGAAATTGAATTATATACTAGAATAATTTATGTTAACGTAGTAAAAACTGTTTAACGATTTCCTGTTAATTTAAATCGTAAGCATTCGATGCATGTAAATATCATATGAACTTGAAATGAACTGCACTTTAAAAAGTAACAAATAATAAAACCTATATAGACCCTGGTTCCTCATAACAATAATCTTTAAAATCTACGAAATATTTCTGTAAATAAACAAATTAGTAGTAGTGTAAACGGTTAAAAACTGAACAGTAATATATTAACACATACACCATAACCTAACCAGGGAAAAATCTTTAGAATTCGTCTTTATTCAAATGTGTGTCTGTATGGTAGGTACTCATATAGTGTATAATCACTTATATCGTACAAATTTCGTTGAATGCATGTTAGCAGACTTGAGGTAAAACCACAAGTGAAGGTAAAAGGTTATGACTAGAATACAAACAAATTGTAAATATAAGCAATAGATATGGAAGTCAGGTATATCTATGGTAACGACAAAGAAATGGTTTAAGGTGACATAGTATTTTGGACGTTAAAGTTATATATCAAATGTCTCACAATCTCAGCGCAGAGTGTAACCATTAACAAACGTGCAAAGAGGACCAGGACCAGGATCAGGACTTGCACATGAGTTACTTGCATGAGAATGTTTACACTTCTACAAATTGTTTATTGAGTTTATTTCTAGGACTGGAAAATTCCTACCGTATTCATGAAATCCCATTCTTACTTTTTAAAGAAAAGCTAGAAAACTTTTGATTTGTGCTACCCAAACGTGCAGGGTGAGTTGGTTTACAATTTTCCTCAAAAGACAACAACATTTATATTTATATTTACATAATAGTTATGTAATTATTTGTATGGTTTTCTATCCTCGTCTTTTGAGTCTTACAGTTTTTTTTTATAAGAGTGGTTACGGAATATTGTATAACGTAATCGGTAGTTTGTTAGTGGACGTTCTTTTATATTTTAAAACTGGGTTATTTTTAGGACAATATGGTTAAGTAGATCCTAAGCATGTTTGTCCCACCTTCAGCAAACGAATTTGCATTTTATACTCCACCATCCTTTTCGTTCTTTCAATATGTACTTAAAAAAATGATAAGCTCACACACTACATACATTGTTTAATAAATAGATCTAGTAAATTTATGAAAAATAGGCAGATAAACTATTGAGGCATTACTATGCATACATTTCTTCAGTAATTATAAACAACATTTATGAGTGATTGATTACATTCAGATACAGAAAAAATCTGTACAGTATAAAAGATACAGCCCTTTTATTATTTTAGCTCGATATAACGTAAGCACATCTTAATTATGTGGAATTGCACGTAAACAAATAGTGAGATATTTTTATATAACCTATATAAACCATCGTATAGTAATTAGGGTGAATAACCAATTGTATAAGTTTAATTTAATTTTTAATAATTAATTAAATTTTCGAGTATTGTATAAGTTGAAGTTTCAAATTATTTAGCAACATTTTTTAAAAAATATGTTCACCAATTATTCCTGAGAATTTCACATGCCTATGAAATTGTATTGCTGTATGTTTTTCTCTTAATTATATAAACTAATTGAGGCCTTTGTTCTACACTATAAATTGAATTGTCTAAGATTTAAAAAATGTACATTATAGCATGGACATAACAAGGAAATATGTGCAAACTTCCAGAATTTGGTGATATTCACAAGGCAATATTGGCACTGACATTGAGTTGACTCCTGAAAACCGGAGTCTGTATCTTTCGGAAGGGATGCAAAAGATAGTTGTCAACGAAGACGTTAAAACCGAATTCCGAGTCTGTTTAAGACCAGAGACACCTACAGAAGAGTTCTGACTGGTTTCCCAATTTCCAAACAAACTCTAGTGAAGTGGTGTCTGGCAGATAAGATCTTCGGTAAGTTTGGCAGTCCTATACTATGTAAAATTATAACTTCTCGAGTATATATATTTCCCTCTCCTATTCATAAATTCTTGTAATTTAGTGTTCTTTGTAATTGTGCCCATGACATCTCCTATACTAATCTGAACGATCTAGCGCATTGGGCTCTGTAACATAATTTTTTTAGTTTTTGGAAAATGGCCAGGTTTAATTGGGTGGTGAATTGTAAGATTGTAACTTGAGTAATTATTTAATTTTTTAACATTTTTACTACAAAATTCATGTTTCATTTACATTATTTATTCTTTAACTGAAATAAACACATGTACTAAACGGTTTATAATTACATAAATGATATACTAATGTGTTTTTTAAATTATATCGACAATAATTTATAAAACTAAAACAATCAATATATCTTATATTACACGTATACAGTTGTTACCATTACAATCATATAGCTTTTACCTTTAAATGATTAACCTATCCTATGTTACAGCATCCCTGCTACATCTAATACACACCTGGCCTTCCGTATGAACGATGCTTTCAAGATTCAGAGTCAAACGTGTGATGATTCGTATTTGTGTACTAGTATTTTTAATAAGATTTAAGAGAAATATTTTAAAGTTTATAACTGTATTCTTGATGGTTTTAACCAGATATCTCGAAGCAGTTTTTAATCTATGTAAAGTGTTACAGTTGCAAATAGACAAATTATTTAGCAATACATTAACATTTTATATTTTAAAAGTGTCTCCTGTATACAATATCTCAACTATAGTGTTTTAGGGCATAAATTATAACGTATGACATACATAAAATTTAAAAATTATGTTTAAAAGTACTTTGCTTTTTTTATTTTGAATTACAACTGCCCTATTGGAATACATATATCAAATTTTTTATATCTTTTTTTTATATCTGATTAAATGAATATAGTACTTTTTCCTCATAGGCTATGCCCGTTAGGGACGTTTACCAAGTAATCATTAAAATTTTCTTATTGCAAATTTTGTGGTAATTAATAATTTTATTTTATCTTTTATTGTATTTACAGGTTGATTTCTATAAACATGTATGTATATGGGGCAACTACTGTAGCTGCAATGTCAACGAGTAAGTTACGATAAATGAAATATTACTAGACCAGACCGAAATATATTTAACAGTGTGTACTCTAGAACCATTTTACAGAGGACTCCCATATTTAAACTTTTCAATCGTCATTAAATAAAAATAATTTATTAATCAATTTTATGTAGTTGATATAATATATGTTTATAAAAAGTATTTTGTAACTTGTATTTTACAACAAATTTTCTGACATATTTAAGTATGTAAAGTATAGAAAATTAGTTAAGAAAGGTGTATGATAGCTGACTATGATTGAAATGTCTATCTAAGATTATGTTTTATTGTTAAAATTCAATAAATTAAAAACATATTGTTCGGAGATTATAAGAGAAATATCGTCTTTATTTTTAAAACTATTCATTTATTTTCTTAAATGAAACACCAGAGTTCTCTTACGTACTACATTAAAAAAGAAATGGGAATTTCAATTTACATAGTAATGGCAAACGTCGTTTTAGATTGCAATGTCACTTAAAATATAAAATGTATCTCTGTAAAAAATTATAAAATTAACTTGTGTTTCACCTTATATTTAAGGTGGGTTCAGTTTAATCCTAACCAATAACGTTAGTTAAATTGTATAAAATATTTCATATGAAAAATGTACCAATGCGGTAAAGAAGAACAAATAAGATCTGGTACTTTTTTTAAAAGTTAAGGATTTTAAAAACTTTTCAATGCCTTTTCATTATGCTTAACATACTTAATCCAGTTTTCTTAAACGTCTGTCACACTTATCAGCTATGACGGGGTCTTAGCGTCTTTACTTTCCAGAACAAAGTTTCTTTGTAAAGCAGACATGTTTATTTTGAAAATATCATATTCTTTATACAAGTCTATTTACTCAGTACTTTATTTTAGACGTGCCATGTCTGTGAACATGTGTATTTTAAATTGCTTATTTTAGTGCAACACAGGAATATTACTCTTATGTATTGTCTTGGATTTAAAAATGGCACAATAATGAGTTACCTATTTTTATTTTAAAAAGCGATGAACTTTATGATACCATTAGCAGTAGGTAAAATAATAATGAATAATAATTTTTACCAATAAACTTAATAGAAGCATATTTATTGCTGGATTTTGTATTATATTAATCCCAGATGGGTCATAATTATCCTGTCATTGCAAGAGAAGTATAAAAAACTTATTTTTAAATATTTTTGTCAATATTTTTATATTATTTAATGCAGTTCTTTTAGTGAAACTGGTAAAGTAATTTAAGTGAATTGGTATAAAAGGATCATCGTTTGTTTAGCATTAACTCCTTAAATCTTTCATGCTTTTCTACAGTTGTGATAATTATTTACTGTTTTTATTAAATCTCTATATTTTTAGATTCACAGGTATTTATTAATTTCCCGGTCTGTTGGGGGTTTTCCTTAAATTTCCATTGATTTGCTTTATATATTGAAATAAATAAAATTGAATATTATTCTATCATTTAACTCAGGTTATTACATTACGGTAGAAATAAAATCAATGTGAGCTAATAATGTGTCTTAAATGAAGAACGCATTATTATAAAATTAGTAGACTTCATAATGAGCAAACCTAACACATACATGTTTATTCAAAACTTAATGTACGAGTATTAGTTCAAAATTTGAATTAGTTTTTTTCTGTTTCTACATAAAAACTTTTGTCCAAAATGGCAATGAAATATAAATAAATATTAAATAACGATGTAAATTAAAACTTGTTTTCTTTACAAACATTAATATATTAAAAATTATAAAATTTCTTATTCGAAATATTTTGGTTCAGCGAACCTTAAATATTATATTTTTTTCAATCTGTTCTTTATTAGTTAGTTCTTTCTATACATATTATATGATATTAAGTAATTAAATGATTCTACTCAAAACTTTGATACAAGTATAATTAAATGTATAAAGTGCTTTGCTACTTTAATTTTGAATTACAGCTACTCTATTGGAATACATATTATAAGTGTTTCCTGTTGTTTTATATCTGACTAGCTATTTACAGCGGCTTCGCACCTTTTTGTAAGCTTTGCCCGGTTGTGTGTATTACTGGTGCAAGAGAATTAATTATAATTCGAACGCCGATATGGAGTTTGCCTTGTTGCCACGATCAAGAAAGTCCATGTATGTTTATAGCTATTGTACACGTGCATGTACTTTATTATAAAATGGTCTAACACTCAAGCATTAGGATCAACCAGAAACTTATCTTAAAGGCAAATGTGTATATTAACTTAGCGCCTTCAAGTAGTGTTTGGCTATTTAATATACGTAATTATCTCGTAATTGCGGTTTATAGTGTGCAGGCGCTTCGAAAACTTTTCTTTTGCAGCGCCGCCCCCTGTTGGAGAGTCAATGGGCAAAGCATATAAACCATTTATCGTGTAAAATATAAAGACATACAAATGTTCATAATAGACATATAGACATATTATGTATTTCTCTTCCATAGTACAATGAAAAAGAAATGGGGATTTAAAGTTACATAGTAAGGGAAACGTCTTATTAAATTTCAATGACTTTTAGAATGTTAAGTTGATCTCTGAAACAAATAATAATTTAATTTCTGTTTCATGGCAAAATATAATGAATCAGTATTGAGAATAGTGCATATGCTGAACTTTAAAATCGAGAGGGAGCCCTGGTGGAGGTTAACTATTTTCAGAATGCCTTAGTAAGTATTATATAAAGAACAGAATTAAATAGTAACAGTATCATTCAATTTCAGAACTCGCCAAAGAATTTGCCTTTTCATTTATTATACAATCCAAGTTAGTGTGTATGGGAGTTTTGAATTATCCTAAACATTAAAGCTATAAAATTGTATCAAATATACGATAAAATGAAAGTCACTAATGCCGTACGCAAATAAGAATAAGGCCCGATACTTCGTTAGAAGTTGAAGTTTTTTAAAACCTTTTAGAGCCTTTACATTATTTGTAACAGAGTTAATGAAATTTTCCTAAACAACTGTATAGTCTGCCTTTTAAATATCTCTCTTACGAAAGAGATACCTCTCACATAACGGTCTAAATATAGTTATAATATTTGAGAACAGCCACACAATCAGCTTGCTTGTTAGTAAAGCTCTTGTACTATTTCTAATTGTAAGCTCTTGTTTTTTCTAAGAGCTGGTGTTTCATTTCTATGAGTAGTATGATAGAAGCATCCGTGCAGTGGTGTATTCTCTTCCATTTCAAGACTTCCAGTTATCTATGAGAAAATAAGTACATGTATTCTTTAATTACGACGAGGAAGAATATTATTCTAGATATTATCATTAAATCCTTACTAATGGGTAAAATGATTAAAACTACTACTTTTTAAGTTTTACTTATAAGTGAAATTCTGCCAAATAAGAATTACAAGTACCACTGTAAGATGTTAAAAATATTAACTTGCCACGTTGGTTCCAAAATAGAGTAATACTGAACTTAAATGATATATTGGGGAGTGGGACTTATGTTCTAGTTCCAATGTTCTATGGAATTTTGCTTACGAACTTAACCATGTAGTAAAACTTTAAAATAGATTTTCCTTCACGCTGATGTCGACTCACATACCGCATCGTCAGCATCTTGGCTCGACATTGCAGCTGTAGTCACAACAATGCGGATTATAATTAAAATTGGAGAAGAATCATTCTACTCGAAGTTGAACAAGAAATCGCCTAAAACAAAATCGCGACTGCATTAGCTATTAATTTGCCGAGACAACTTATAATCACGACAACGCAATCTCATCAGAACGACATCATCACAACTAATATAGCCTATGTAGTAATCTGACAAATAAAAAATCATCATAGGTAAGTTACTTTGCTATTTATACATTTATTTTATATTACATTTAAAATAGGTGTCTCGCATGAAAGGGTTAATGTATAATACGAAACATTTATTATTTCTTCTTATGGAGGTGGTAACCGCTAACATTTCTAACAGCTACAACATTAAGGCGAGAAAAAAATTGCTATGCGTGGCAATTATAAACTACACTTCCGCCTAAAGTTTATTTCCTAGATTATCGGAGAAGAATAATACTAACCATTAAGGAGTAAAAGGGTTTCAAATATATTATATATATACAAACTAAATACCGGTACAAGCTTACTCTAAACTGAATAGTGGAAGACGGGGTGGTTCCCCACAGAGCAGATTCGGAATGTATTTAAAACCTCAATATTGTTGAAGAGTTTTAGAATGATACTAAATATATATATACTAATTATTAGTTTATAGAAAAATTTCAACGTTTTAATTTAAGTAAATCCCTTAATATTATAGATTTAATAATATTAGCTTAAGAAATTAAATTTTAAAATAAAATAACATTGTAATAATATAATTAATTATTATAATTAATGAGAAAATAATTATTCGCAAGATATCACACTATATTAATACCATCTGAAAGATGTTCTTGTAAGATATAAATAAGAATGAAAAATTGTATTCTCTGTAAAGGTAACTTTTAGGAAATAAGATTACTTCTTTCTCTAATTCCCTGTGAGTCGTTTGCTTTGCGTAATTACTTTAGCCAGCGAGTAAACCGAGTCGGTTTAATAGGTTTGAGAGATAAAACATTACTCAGTGAGAACCCGGGCTGAGTGAGTAATCGAGCGTAGAGAGCTGATTGTTTAATTTCTCCCGACAAACTGCCCGGCCAGCAGAATTGTTAGCTTTATCTCCACGAGTACACGCAGTATCATGTCATTTTATGCTTATGAAGATTTTTGTAGACCATTAAATCGAAAAGCCTTTGCAAACATTGTATTAAGTTTTTACACGTCTGTTATATATTGTACTACTGCTTTAGATTGTTGAAAAACTTCGATCATTTAACATCGAAGAAGACAAAAATATTACAAAAAAGAAATAAAGACATAAAAGGATGTCTCCAACCCTAAGATATATGCTTTTCAGAATAAATTATAAAATTGAGTAGAAATATCATTTGTAAATTAGTAACATGGTCTGAATCATTAACATTAACACTAACTACTAATTGCTAAGAATTTACCTATTAATCACTAAACATTGGATATGGTAAAACACAATAAACCCATTGTTAATTCAACTATTAAATCCCTACTAAAACTTTACTGAAAAAAACAAATAATTAAAACGTAACACTAGCCACAACGTTATTAGTAAATGATGCAACAGTATAATTTAGTTTACTGTTCTAAAATTCGTGTTTATTCACAGTGATTATATGTAACAGGGAGCTATAAAATTTATACAAATTCAAACCTGTGTGTTATTTTGAGACTGTGATTACAATGTTTTTATAAAAAAGCAGCGACCTGAGTGTGACTTCCAATGTACAAATAATGGGAAAGGAGGGCCAATTATAATTACTAGGAAAATTCAATAAATAATTAAGAAAATTACTATAATATTCAAAGAGGACGTTTTAAAACTGTTGTATTGCAGGTTGGCAGTAAATATTGTCATGTGTGTTTTTTTTTTTTTTTTTTTAACTTTAATATAAAAAGTTAGGAATGCGCCAAACCAAACGTCGCCTTCTCCATGGAACTCAAACATGTCCATGTTAAAGTTGAATTAAAAATTACAATTCGATATTTCAATTTGCCCTATAAATGTCCTGCGTAGAGATATGGACAAATATAAACTTATCAATCACTCTAATTATATTCTTCCCTAACGTTCAGCCAATAATTTTTTCACGAGAGTTAATGTATTCCCAAAGAAGCAGGAAAAAATATTAAATATATAATTGAAAATATTGAGTATCTGTTTTTCGGGGATAAAATATTTTTTATGTAAAATGTACATATAGATCTTTATTCCTGACGACTTTTTACTTTTGTATTTTTGTATAAATTACTTTGTATTTCACTGACTATGATATCAGGTAATTTGATAATAAGCATTAAAACATTAGTTGATAGCTTTTCTCATAATCCTAGTAATACTCAGGTCAAATAAAAACTGAAAAAGATGACGACATAACATTTTTAAAGTAAGTAAATGACAGAATACTGTAGGCAATGCTATTTTTGTTTTTGTATAGAAAACACATTAATAATTTGAGGAATATTTTTTAACAGCAAGTGATATTCTTAAACTATATTAGGGTTAAATATCAGTTCCGGATGTCTTAACCTTTAACTAACTTACTGTAAAAATTGTACATATTTAACTCTAGTTTTATTTGGAAATGATTACAAAGTTTACGAAATTTCCTTGAAATACGCGTAGATCCTTAAGGCATAATAAAAAATTTAATTCTCTCATTTTTAGATTTCATGTCAAAAATTCACCTACAAAACTCAATTACAAAACCTTAAAAGCGTTAATTCTAATAGTAATTGTACTAAAATTATCCTAAAAATGTAATATAACCCTTTTAAAATTAATTTCGGGAATCATAAGAAATTCAAAACACCACAGTTTCTATAGATGGTTTGTTTTATATGTTAATAAAATTATAAATAATATTAAAATTCAATTTTTTTAGGAATTTCAATAAAAAAGTTTAGTCGTAGAAAATAAATGGCCCGTAATACCGCACTCAGATGAGCCACGTTTCACAGGTTTAACGATACGCCTGAACTGTCGTCTGCGAGATTTTAATGATGAATTTCCTTCATCAATATGTGCAGAGGGTCATATATAACTACATCAGCAATTTAAATTATTTTAAAGGAAGGAACGTACTTCCATGAATATGCCAATTAAATTAGGATTGCAACTGTATTAGACGAAATAACCGTACATTTTCCAGATGTAAGAAATTTTCAATTCCTGATTACACTTTTTAGTTGGCAATTTGTAATTTTTAAATTATAAATTTAAAATATATTATTTCAGACATTTAAGACTCGTATTAACTGGTTTTTGTATGAATAATGTATCTATGCAGGTATTGTATTTAAAGTCAATTGATTGAATTTAATAGGTCAATTAAATAGACAACGCGATGGCCTTAGATAAATCATAGAGATAACCACAAGCTTTGTCTGAGTTTAAAATTAAGCGGTTAGCTGTCATGGCTTTTAACAAATCCACTCCACACAACTACTTTGTCACATGATAAGCTTTTACAAAGCTGCAATAAAATTAAGAATCTGTAACATTAAGTCCCAGTTCACCTTCCTTTTAAAGCAGCATCTTAAATCTGATGCAGTGTTTGTTTTGACCTTCTTCGTCGCCGATTATTTTTTGATCCCTTCAATATAAGATTCCAGGAGTCTGTCAGATTTCAGAGGCTGCACTTAACTGTAGCTAAACTCAAGATTAACATTGAATCAAACCTTACCACTAGACCTACTTTATATGTAGAAAAGTCCTCCGCGCTTTCGGATCTTGTCTAAAACATCTTAGGGCACTCTATTGTGTAGGTACCTGATGATACAATCAGATTACCTCTTTACCTATATTGCACTCCATTTTAAAGTCTAGGGGTCTTAGATGTGCAAATGACGTAAAGAGTTCGTTTTGAGTTTATCGCCGCAGACTTTTTTTGGATCTCTTTAGACGAACACGTCTACAGATTCCAATATTCCAGTCTGTGACAGTGTCACACTGTACAGGAGTTAAACCCAGTATCCACATTGAATACATAAATTATTTTAACATCTAACATATATATATATATATATATATATATATATATATATATATATATATATAATTTGTAAACATATACTATGAAATCAGTCAAAAACCACTATGATCTCATACACATACGCAAAAGATAACAAGGCTAGTTTTTATTCGAAGAAAGAGTTGTTTACCCGATAATTTCATATAGGATAAATATATGTCCTGTATAGGCAATAAATTATACATTAAACGTATGAGATGAAAATGTTTTCAAAATTAAATAGCATTTTAGATTTTATTGTAATAAAATAATGTTTATATTTCCATAATAATAGTAAAATATATGTAACTATATAATGGATTCCCATGGTTATAATATGATACATATAAGTAGCATGAGTTTATAAAGAATCATAAAGTGAAATTTATTCATATTCCATACTCTATTCAACTGAAGCATGTTTGTATCACCATTACGATATAGTTATGTCTCTTTCGATAAATTTAAAAATTGTGTTTTAGTTATTTAATTGCATGTCTGTTCAAATAAGTTAGATCACGCTGTAGGTTGATCCTAAGAAGGACATTATAATATAAACTTCATTATCTCTGCTGAGTAATCAAAATTCCGGTTATCCGAGAACGCCTTGGTTAGATCGCACTCGTATAATTCCTCCTCCATTGTCTTACGAGCTTGTAAATCGCAATGTCAAAACTGTCCAATATGAAATATGTGAAGCACCAATACAGTTACTAAGTCTCCAGACCTCCATTTTGCAGCTGATGTCTGACGTCATCACATAGCTCAGTTCCTCACGTTGCCTGGTACTCTTCTTTATATTCTGGTTTATTACAATCGCAAAAAATCGCTAGCTCGTACTAAAATGCCAGTAAGTCAAAAATAATTATATAAGTATTATTGTTTACCTCTAAGACTTTGCGGTGGAGTCTAGAAAATACTTGACATAGGAAAAATACTATTTAAGTGCTCAATACTTTGCTACATTCGATTTGACGTCATTGGTACTGTAATGTCTGGATCAAAAGCTGCAATATTAAACGCTATTAGCTTCAAATGTATGTATGTATTAAGTATTACAGTATGTTTGTTTTCCATAAAACCAACTATTTAGGGACACATTTCGCTGAAAATCACTGTTTTATTTGTTATCGTCGTGGTATCAACCAATTATGATGTCTGCAGCACAATCAGCTGATATATGAAATTAGGCTAATTTTCCTTTTTTGTTTTTACGAGTTGTGCAAGTGTTAAAACTCTCTGATTGGTTTCTGTAAAATAAAAGTATGCTTTGAGGCAAGTACTGGCTTTGTCACTGCACATAATGCAAGTCCCAAGCATCAATCACGAGTACGACAATCATAATTACACATGCCGCCAGCACAGGCTACAGTGGAATACTATCAAGAATTTCGACGTCTGCTCTTTCATTGCCACCGCGTCATCTGAAACAATGGGACAGGAAGGTGATGGTCAGGAGGGGGAAGGGGTAAAGGCAAGCCATTTCCGACCCTATATTTTGGTCCTAGACCCATGATACTAATGTCCAGGACAACTGTATATTATCGATATTAATAATATTATTATGGATAATATATATAATATAATATATATATATTATTAAAAATAAATGTTTTTGTTATTATGTATAAATATAAATATTATATAACATTTAGAATTATAACCGGATTATATGGCTCTCAATAAAATAGTACTTTATTCCTATACTTACTTAGAACCATTATCACACAGGAGAAGTAAATATTACAATATCGTGTGTGTTCACTGTACACAATAGAAGCTCCGGAACTACTTGCTGCTTTGATGCTGGCAGTGCAATACGGAAGTTCCCACTGGCTAACTTTAACGTACTTCTGTTAGCAACTTAATAAATCCACTTTGTTATATTCTAGGCTAAACTGTAACTACAACAAAAGAATGACTCTTTTAAAACGTAATTATGACTAAATTTCGTAAACATGAGTAAGCTTGAATTATATTCAGATCTATATATAAATAGACTGATATATTAAGATTTTGCTGCTGTTCATTTTTAGAGAGTTCGAGACTAAAATAGTCTGTTATTTGGTGAAAAGTGATAATAGTGGAATGGACAACGTGGATTAGAGTTAATAATGCTATAACAATAGTATCTTAGTTCATTATCTTAAGTAACTATAACATTATTTCTATAACGCTTAAATCTATAACGCTCCAAAACTTTCCTCTTCAGTATTTCAATCTAATACATTTACATATCAAATATATGGGTTCAATATATCACACATTATACGTTTAATTCCCGAAATAACCCGGAATATGGAGCTTCTTCCAGGGCTAGAACTAAAAGATAGTTGGGTCTATATTTCTTCACAGTATGTGTGCATACAATTTCCCCGCAAGTATTCTCCCGCCATGGTCATAATTTATGTGATTTTAGTAGAACTACCCTTGGTTCTTTTGGTACTTACTAGTAATAAGTTACCAAATTTAACTAACACGTTATAAAAATTAAGTAATATAAATGAATGTTCTAAAATGCTCAGTTTCTTTTTGGTAGTTTGTTTAAATGTTTTTCTTATGCACATGTGTAAATATAAACTACAAGAATAACCAATTTTAAAACAAATTTAATAAAAAACTTAAAAACATGAGGCATATCTTGAAAACTTATACCAAACATTGAAATAACAACTGTTGTGTGGTTTGATAGATTTTAAGTTATTTACGAATAACAACTGTTTAGTTGTGGGTCAAAATTAAGTTATAGCATGTAAAAATTATCGTATACTATTATTACTACTTTACTATTATAGATCATTGTTCAAAATTATTAGGAATGGTGTTTTTGTAGCCACTTTAAGTTCTTTTGGTTAGTTTGTTTAGTGCACCCATATCATATTTTTTATTACATTTATAACACAATATCCTTGTCCTTAACATAAGTACTGTATACGTGGTTATGCTTCAAAATACTGTGTACTTTAACCACAAGGCAGGAGTGTGCCACACCACGTGTCACGTAACAGGCTTCGCTAAGTATGTACACAAAAATTCAAATCTTTAATAAATTTCATTATCAAGATGCCCAGAGGGTAGATAGATAAATAAACAATCATAGAGAACATAAATTGACAAAAAAATTATGCTCAGACAAATTCCATGTAAAATTTAAGTCCTACGGATTAGATCTTTCTCGGGATATAATGTCACGTGATACATTCATATTTATTTTCATTGGAGTAAATTTCATATCAGTGTTCAAATAACTAAGTTCCGGTGTGTACTGGCGATACTAAAACGCCAGAGTGCGCTGAAATCTAATCTTTTCAATGAAGTTTAAACATTGACTTACCATTCTATGAATAAAAATGCCACATGTTTATATATCACGTGGTTGTACTCATTTTGTTTACAAATTTATTTATTTTTCTTTTCTCTCATTGCCGTTATGGTAAATGAAATAAATGGTTCTCTCAGCCAAAACCCCTGAAGTGACATGCACCATCATCGAGCTTAGTTTTTCTAATATTTAAATGAGATTCATGCAAAATTTCAAGTCTATAGATCAATTTGTTTTTGAGACTTCGTGTAGACAGACAAGCAGAAATTATTTTTTTACAGTCTCTCTGTTCACTAAAGCTCTGCCAATTATTAATAACTGCTTTTAAACTTTTAAATTATTTAAAATAGTGGTGTAGGTACTAATCATAGTTCATCATGTTGTTGTTTAAAAATTACAACACATTGGGTCAGAATGTGGCTTTACCAATTTGTTTATGCTTAAAATCAGGAAACAAAATTACCATCGTTGATAAATTTTCATAGTTTAAAACGAATGTCATACTCTTGGTAACAACTTTGTTTTGCCTTGAAATATATTATTTTTTTTTCAAATTCAAGGATATATCGTGAATCAAACCATCCCTTCCTATAATCTCATCCAATTAATCATCCTAATACCTCTGTCTGTGAACATTCACGTGATTGACATCTAAGCTGTACATACTATTACACATATTTATTAATACGAGCATTATATATAATTTCATTATATATAACACTATTGTAAATTTAATTACCTTTTGTATAAATATCTCGTATTGCATGAACATTATGATTTGATAAGTAAATATTAACTCTTCTTTGATGTAGTTATTAATGTTATCTACCAAAATTAATAAATTATGTATGAAAGCTTGTTAAAAATGGGTTGTGGACAAATTAGCATTAATTAATTAGTAAAAGAAGTGTTATATTATTTTATATACATTAAAAAACTAAGTCGGTTTTAATTAAACCATTTACAACTCAAGAATGTGCTTTGCGAGAATCATCTCCACCCCGAACAGCAGAATCCTATTAATGCATCGTTAAAGATAAGTGAAAAAGATCAGTTAAATAGATAAAGATTTTTGTGTCATTTTATAGATTGAAAGTTCCTTTTAAATATAATCAACTATTCCGTTTAAACATTGTTTTACGACAGCACAACCAGTTGTTTACTTAATTTAACCACTATTTTCAAATTGTTCACATTAAGTACTGAAAGCATGCTGAGTAAGCTTGATTGTTACAATAATGTTTAATTATACCTTTTCTGCAACCACTGGTGTGAACAAAGTAGGAAAATTGCCTAACCAGAAAAGAAAAAGTGTCGTACAAATATTCCTTTAATTGTACGTTTTAGGAAATATTAACTATAAAATTCTTGTCCAATACTGTAATGTACATATCAAACATAAATTTATGACTATATTACTTTGGTTGTACAGATGTAAATAATATTTTTTTTAACTCACTTTTGTTCTTTTTATTAAAAGTAGGCTTCTCAGACATGTATCAATAGATATTATATTTCCATGAAAAGGGTACTGTTAGTATACGGTAATTCAGTTTTACAATTTTATTTTTACCAAATCTTGGAGAACAGTACTTATGTTAAAACTATAAATAGTATTTATTGCCATTTTCGAGCTGATTGTAACAGATTATGTAGTTTATAAACAGTTTAAACCAACCACAAAGCTAAAGAGATGCAATAAAAAAATCTGTAGATACTACTGGGTTTCAGGTCGTTTTTAAAATGGAATATACTTTCTTTACGGTGTGTAGTAATTACATCATTACTATTTCCTTTTCTGGATGGAATCTTGACTTCTCAAAATTCGGATATAATCCCATACAAGTCGTTGAGATAGGATCATTCCCGTATTAGCTGTCATGGACGAGGTCCAAAATCTAATCCAACATGCACTTGCCTGTAACGGAAACAACTACCTTAGGCTTAAGCTGGGAAATAAGTAGTAGAATAATATTAAAAAAATAGTAATAATAGGATATATTTTTAAATAAAATAGCTCCATGTGATTAGAGTTTGTATAGGGCAAGAGCAAAAATGGACACAGTTGTAACAGCAACATAATGTTACATTCCAATTCTTAATCTTCCTAATCCTTGAAGGTATAAAAGTAGGAAAATATGTTTATGACTGTACGTGGAATTTTATTGAAAAGTCGGAAATTTATATAAGGCCTAAAACGAAAACAGCTGCTCTTAAATACTATTACAGTTTTTGCAAAAGGGAAAACTTTAGTGAATGGTTATATTAATAATATTTTTGTTAATACGTTAGGTTTGAAGAAATTATATGATACATTCAATACAGTAAGACAGTGGTACATACCGTGATGCTTTTAGCTTACTCTCCGTCTGGAATTAAATAGCGAACTCATACGCTGTAGTCGCCAACACACATTTATTTTGTAGAACGATACTTCTCAGTTTTTTACATATGTTACGAGTTTTCAATTTATAAGTACTTAAACATTTTACAAAGGTATAGAAAAATCGTTTGAACATCAGAGATACCAAGGCTACAAAAACTGTGTCTGGTGGACCTAGTATCGATGTTTTATATTCATCCAACGTGTAATCCCGAATCCAGGAGTCATGGTTATGACAGTATGAAAATGAACCTACATACTAGGTCAGGTCTTTTTGTAGACGTCGTATAACGTCTTCTCAGAAAGACAGACAGACAGACAACTGAAAGAAAAAGAATTTTATAGCCCCTTAAGTAATATGCTTTGCTAACGCTCATCTAATATAGACGTCCTTTGCAGGTTTTTAACTTCAAGTCCTTACTTTGAGCCTTAGGTATTTGTTGAAAGGCGAATGCCCTCTACATTTACTAAATGTTTTCTGTAAATATATAAGTTTCATGCTGTTGCTACATTACTGTTATTAATATTTCGATACTTAATATTCATCCAAAAGGAATCAAATACTGTATTTACGTTATCTAAAAGTAATCGAACCTTATCAACATCTAATAAGTTTCATACCTCGAGAGAAATGAAAATTAACTTGGTAATTTAATGAAAGCTGACAGATTTTCAATCATCCGCTGTTGGAAATTTTAATCTAACTTTGAAAATTACTGAGTCTTATCAAACAACACATTTAAAAAAGTCAAGCTTTATTCTCAGCACTTTTTGCACATCAAGCCTTAAATCTGATATTTATCACTGATTAGGTGATTCGACTAACTAAACATTTATCATCGCAACGCCAATAATGTGACATTATATAGTAAATATCGAAAAGAATAAAATATTTGATTAATTTCCAATTGAATAAATTATACTGTCAACCAATCAATAGCTTATAACTTGTTACCTGAGAGAGAAAGGAAATTAATTGAGTAATTTGATTCAAATTAATGCGATTTTAATTGGCTATTACTGCGTTGTCAATATTGCTTTAAAATTAATCTGAGTCTTAATCAGTCAAATAAGTCTTGAATGCTAAAATGAAAACTTGTTGATACTTTAAGTATACAGTATATACTTTAAGTTTAAGACTGAATATATGAAAGTAAAAGTCTTTTAGGGTCTGGTTTGATTACTCCACCGATCGTTGGCCGAACGACCCAAACATTAGTTTAGTTTTACATAAGAAGGTCGTTGGCCCAACGATCAGTGGTGTGATCGGACTGATTTGTTTCATAAGTAAAACGTAACTAAAACGGGTCGTTGGCCCAACGAACCTTATTTACAATTTAAACCGTAAATTTATAATCGAGGTTCATTGCGTCCTTGCCGATCTCGCCTTGGTCTCTGATAAATCGCCTTCCTCTCCCCTGCCAAGAGTTGACAGGGATGTCTCCGGCAACCACCAGGACGGCAGGCTCGGATACTGTCCGATAGGCGGAACACACCCGGAGCGCAGCTTGACGCTGAACCCGGGCGAGTCGCAACCTATAAACATTCCTTGAAAAGAGTGTCTGCCCACACCTCTGCCCCATAAAGGAGCACGGACTGGACTCCGGACATCAATAACCGTCTTTTGCTGGACCGAGGGACCCCCGACATTGGCCATCAGCTTACTAAGATAAGAGAACACCTTAGCAGCCTTGCCCGCCGAACGGAAGATCTGGTCTCTCCAGCTTAACTTGTTGTCCACCATGACTCCGAGGTACTTGGTGGCACGCGTTGACTGGACCACTTCCCTTCCCACTCACAGCGGGACGACGGTGTCAGTTATCATCTTTGTGAGAATCACGATCTCCGTCTTGCTCAGAGCAAGCGAAAGACCGTGATCGGACATCCAGGCGTTAACCACTCGCATGACCTGGTTCAACTTTAGCTGGGCCAGCTCAACGTTGCGTGCGGTGGTGAGAGCCGCAACAACATCGGCGTACCCAACTAAGACGGTTTCCTCTGGCATCTCGGATCTCATGAGGCTGTCGTAAGCGATATTCTAGAGATCCGGGCCGAGTATTGAACCCTGCGCGGCACCAGAGGTGACTTCCACCGTCCGCGCTCCGTCTCGAGTGTCGTATATCAGACGCCTAGAACGGAGGTAGTCCTCGATGAGCCGCAACAGATACGTTGGAATGCGGAAGGTGTCACGAAGTGCATCCAACATATCGACCCATCTCGCCTAGTTGAAGGCATTCTTGACATCAAGCGTAACAAGAAGCACTACTCGGCGGGAGAAATGGTTGCGGCTCTCGGCTCTCTCTCAACTACTTTCTGTACTTCCGAAATCGCGTCGATTGTTGATCGTCCCTTTCTGAAGCCTTACTGACGAGGGCAAAGGTCCCCGACAGCTACCACGGCAGAAATCAGGCGGGAATTTATCAATTTTTCAAAAAGCTTTAGAGCCGTGTTTAGCATACAGAGAGGTCTGTAGTACGACGGCAAATCTGGATCACTTTTCCCTTGCTAATAAGCACCAGCCTGGCGGTTTTCCAGGTAGATGGAAACACTCCTTCAACCAAGCAGGCATTGTACATTCTCAGCAAAAAGTTATTAATACTAGTAAGGAGAGGTTTTCATGTTTATTTGTGTTTATTAAAATGACAGTGTTGATACTATAATATTCAAATATTCTGAACGTTTGAGCCAGCTGGATCAATAAAAGCAATGAAAGATTATTCCAATAGTACAGGAGTGCCCAAGAGGAGTTGTTTGTCAAGTCTCCTATTCTCGTTTCTCGTTACTTCGTTATCATCCAACTAATGAGACTCAACGAGGTTCAAACTAATTCAAATTTTATTTGTAGATAATTAGAGTACGTATGGGTTAAAAGACACTCATGTATTACTACATTAATCACTTATAACATAGTATAGGATAGGTAAAAATGAAACAAATTAACAATGAAGAATAGAGAATACACGTTGCATACATAGTATTTAAGATACAAATGTCTCCTAAGAATATGACGTCATGGACCTCACGTACAATACAACCTAAAGAATTAAATAAGAGAAAGGAATATCATAGGTATTAAAAGTAAAGAGCTTACAGCAGAAAAACTAAGCTGTAACATACTTATTGATATTAACTTAGGAACATTTATTAATTGACTTGTATAAAATATTTTAGCCTGTGCTTGATCCTCTCCCTCCACGAAGAGATACAAGGCTACAATAATCCATATAAAAGGGTCGTATGTGTGACAGTCTACAAATCACGTGACTCAAAAACTTCAACTTGAAATATTTATACGCTTTTTCGTCAAAGTTTTATAATTAGTTGAACAGATCTTTACTTTCAGATTATGTTCTAATACTGAGCTGTAATCTGTAGTTTTTAACACTCATGTGTAAAGTCAGGAGACTATAAATCCCATTGTTGTTATGTTTGCTTAGTGACAATTTTCCAAAACATTAGATGAGGTGAATTCAAACATTTTGCAACTCAGTTCTTTCCTAGTATAGTACAGTAGTATTTAAAATTTAATAATATATTTGGAATTTTAAAATTATTTTAGATTTAAGAAAACAATTTTTTAAACTTTAGTTTGGCTTCCATGGTAAACATTTAAAATTATCTTTAGCAGTATACAAGAAAGTAATGTTATGAAATGTCAAAAAAGTGTTAGATCCACCTTATAATAGATAAAAAAATTTTAATCAAATAAAAAACAAAAATGTACTAAAAATTAAGAAAACACCAGAACAGCATCAGGTGTACTGCACCTGAAAAAACAGTTTCCTAACAGTTTATTGCGTTCCAAGAGAGAAAATGTTCACTTTTTCAAATATGACCTCCAATCATTTTCATATGAGCGTCCTTAGGTTCCTAAGTTTTATTTATTCAGGTTTTAAGCTTTTTTAGCTTCCAACAAACAGTTTCGATCTTTTCCGCAGCTTTTATAAGATTCTTTTTAAGCCATAAGCCTAGTTGTTACACTTTTTCTACTTAATAATGCTTACTGCTACCATAACTCTTAAATACTTACACTACAATAATCAATAAGTTCCTGCATGTAAAGTAACAAAAACCCGTTTGTGAATAACTGACATTATATAATTATTGATTGACTTATTGCACTATGTTATTGTTTACAGGGCGGAAAAAGTAACGATGTTACAACCGATTTCCAGCTGAGTAAATTGCCAATCCATTAATTAAAGAAAAAGAAAGACAGTAGATTTTTTATAGTATGAAAATTGGAATGTTCATGTAAGTCTTTAAAATACACAAGAATGTTTCTACAGAACACTTAAATGTAAGATTATGACAACTATAAAAAACCAATCTTACTTCTGACAAATTTCCTATGTGAAATAATTATATTATATTATATCTAGTGCAAATTCACTGATTCTCCATGTGAAATGGTCCTAAAACATTTTTTATTTATGTCGTATTATTATAAATTATTATTGTCTGCACTTTGCATTATCACAAACTACAGGAATGTGTAAATACAATCAGCTTTATGAATAAGAGAAATTTCTGCTAAGGAGATCCCACAAATTGTTTAGAGCAATGTGAGTGTGATCCGAGATTGTTATTTCTCGTACTTTAGATTTCAAACCAAAAGACGTAACATAAGTAACATGCCAACTCAGAGCGAGGAACCCCACTGAGTCTATTACCTTCCCACTGTGTCTCCATCTCACTCTCTCTAACTCTATCTGTCTGAAACTATACTTCTGATCACAACTTCCCTACTACAGATTTACAACAATTGGATGTCAAAATGATCTGTCAATCTTAATTCCAATATAAATCACAGTGAAAAAATTTAAAAAGTCTGTAAGCCGTGCTTTAATAAAAAATATTACAACAGATGTGTTAAACATTTTTCTTTAGGTAAATATATAAAACATGTATTTACCGACAAAGCAAAATATTTCTATTCGGTGTGATTCGGTTATTCAGGCAATGGTTGAATCCAGCAGGGTCTTCCCTCGATTTTAGCTCAAGCATTATTCTCCAAAACGATATATTTATATTTAATCATGAAGCAAATATTAAATTATTATTTGGTATACAGATAAAATTCAATATTTAAATGTAAAATTGGAATTTAATTAGACATTGTTAACACAGTATAATTTTAATAGACACTTAATTTCCTCTTTTACTGTGGAAGAGAGATCTGGCGTGAATTTCAGTAACTAATAGAATAAGTTCAAACTTCTAGTACATATGTATGTGCAAAAGTTTTTTGAACTAAATTTAAATTATTAACTTTTACTAATGAAAAACATGTTATCGTTTTAAAATAATAAATTAAAATAATTAACTAATTTCTCTTCATTACAAATATTTTGCTTTCTAGAAATTCTAAAAAGATTTCCATAAAACTGTAAAGTTGAAAAATGTTTCTCATAAACGGATATATAAATATTTTTAATAAAACTATTTGAAAATTCCCATAATATTTGGAGGAGTGTATCTGCAATGAAATAATGATAACTGATTCTCTCTGTACTCTATGAGTACTGAGAGGATTATACACAACAACAAACACAAATTAGTGGCTTTTACACGAAACATAAAAATGAATTGTGTTAACTATATTTAATTTGTATTACTGTTAGCAATACCGATGAACGGTTCCAGTGCTTTGAGCTGTGATTAATAGTCTTTTAGAATAGGACAAGAATTCCTTTGGGTAACTAGAGATAGGGAGTAAAATAACTTTGATTAATAAAGAATGAAAGTAACTCATCCAAGTAAATCCTGATCCTGGTCCTGCTTCTGGCTGTCCCGCCGTTTTCCTAGTGGTATTTCCGGGGCTTGTTGTGAATTGAACAAAGTTGAAAACTGAGGCGACATAACACTTTATAATTATTTAAAATATTTAATTATTTTAATGCTGTGAGGTTTCCATGGATATAAGATAATATTTCATGTAAACTGCTGCTTACGTCTCACCTGTCGCTTTTTATTGCTGACGTCACGACTACTACCAACACTAAACTGAACGCTTGTTATCTGATTACCCCATCACATACATTTTAGGAGGCAAACGTGTGAATAAAACATAATTATAAACATTTTATTGAGGATTGTCCCCCGAATCAGTTATGATTTATTTGCTACATTATTATTGTTTACACACAATATTCAGGGACACCATTTGTCATAAAATTTTATACTTTTGTTAATTATTCTATAATATGTACGTTTAAGTTACAAAAACCAGCAAATAACATAAATTTAATTTATGAATAATCAATCATATTTAAGTTTATATTATAAATGGAACATTTTTGATGTTTAATATTCACGTGAAACTTACCGGACAGATTTAACTAAGTTTGATATGTCCATTACTTAGGTACAAAGAAAACATGCGCATTTGTATTTAAAAGTAATCCCCAAACAATTATTGAAATTTTTATTTCATTTTAAAACTTCACAATGTATAAATTGTTAAATTTAAAATTAACAATGTAGCATTTCACTGTTAACCATTTGACACAACGCAATTTATTACAATTTCTTTTTATTTCAGTAAATAAATCAAATGTGTTAGGATAAAAATATTATTGTCAAGTATGATAATATAGTATTTATATAGATGGCACCAATAACATATGGAACCAATTTGCATATTATATCTTATTATATCCTTACATTTAGCTTTTTGGACATTTACACAAAACGTATTTAATAGGCAAATGTCTCAATAGGCAATAAAATCGCATTGTTAGATAATACTGTACGTCGAATCATAATCATACAATATCAAATAAACTCCTTATGAATTAATAAAACTATCGTGCCTCATAATAAATGTAATACCTCAAAGTAGAGTTTAGACACCGGAGATATTATTAATTACATATGATGGAAGCGTATTAGGTATAACATTGTTAGAGAATCCTATTTACTGTTTTATAATAATACGCTAGTAATGAATTCCTCACGAAACCTTTAAAGAATGGAAGTTCATAAATGAGTATAATATCTCAAATTATGATTTAAACAATTTATATAAATTATTACATTTTGTATAGTTATAACCTAATATAGTTGTTAAAAAGTAAGACTCCAAATTATAAATTAATTATATGATTAAATGAACCAATTAAAGGAAGTTGTTTAAACATTTTTATTTAAGAAATAAGGTAGCAAGGCAGTTTATAATGCACACGCGATACACGTAAACGCCATATATGGATAATAGGTCAGAATATATAGTGGAATGATACATATCCTAGCATTTATGTGTACATCTAAGAGCACAACGAACAACGCAATGCATTTATTGACTAAAATATTGGTATGATGCAATACTTAAGTATTAATTACTTGTGGTAATAACATAAAAACACGAGTACTACCATTTAGGTGCATTTTCAAAAACTAAGGTTATTTTAAAGCATAAAAAACCTTTATCCTTCCTTGCTGGGCGAGATATTCGATCTTTGTACATTTATATTTGGGCTACTTCTTTTTTAATTTATAATCTAATGATAAATACTTAATAACTTTTTGCTTGTAAAGCATTTATGAACGGCTATTTAATAGTGTCCGTTTTAGATTGAAATCGAGAAGAGGAATTTTCAGATTTATACTTTTCTTAAAAGTTTTTTATGAGGCCACAAAAGTATATATTATTACAATTTTTCTTATATTTTATATCAACATAATTAAATTTGTTGTCAAAATTCGAGACCATTTTTGTGTAAATTAAGTAATTAATTGACTTAAGTAATTAAGTACAGTATCAGTTTTGTTGTAAATAAAATCTTGCTACGCACAATTTCAAAAAGTTTTAATGTATATAGCCTTGGTTATTGTTTTTGTAAGGAAAAAAATAGTAGGGATCACAGAGTATGGCGCTGATCTATGAAATCCCCTTGAACAAATAATTCGTTGAAAACATCCTAATCCTGAAGGATTTGTAGAAAGTAAATCATTGATATATACTACTACTGGTGCGGAAGCCGAATTGTTCTGTCCTGATAGACGTGAAGAACTCCTCAGGGAATCTCGCCAAGACGATCTTCTCCAGAATCTTGGAGAGCACAGGGAGCAGGAGGGAGATCGGCCTGTGGTTCTCCGGGAAGAGAGGGTCCTTGCCGGGCTTGGGTATCATGATCACCTTGGCATCCTTCCAGGTGTTTGGGAAGTGAGCCCTTACAAGTGAGACGAAATAGCTAATTGAAGTGATACAGTTATAGGAACGTTTAATATCGTTAGATCTTCATCATTATATACTTAATTTCACTATAACCAATTGTTTAGTTATCTTATACTCGTATGGTAAAATATAATAAATTGCTTTGGAGAACTTTCGTGATCATATTTTATATGACAGGTTATTTTGTTTCGTATAGTTTTGGAGGCATTTTGTGACTGAAATGGTTCTTTGTTTTATATAAATTACTGAGAATATTTTCATTTTTTAAATATTTTCCATTAAAATTAGTTTTTTTTATAACTTAATTTAAAAAATTAGGTATCAACTTTATCGGTCATTGAATTTAACACATTGTTGTTTTGTATATACATATTTTATATGTGGGTTTGTAATTATGAAAAACGTAAAAAATTATTAGGGATTTGGATTTAGCATCTTATACTTTAAATATGCTCAATTTCTTGTAATTAAGTTCGGGATTGGAAATTTTTTGTCAGTTATGTGGTTCTGCTACACTACTGGAATAGATAAATCGTTTCTTCTATTGATTGTGTACGACACATGTTAAAAAGTATAACTCTAATTGTTACTTTAGATAACAGGCTTAACATAATTTACTCTTATTCAAAATCAAGTAAATATCATCATAATGAGGAAATCATTAACGTCATTCAAGCGGAAATAAAATACACGTGAAGAACCCTCACAATGCTTCTATAACTTCCTCGCATTGATATATCCAACCTAATATAACTAAACCAACGGGTATTAGGATACATTTGTTTACTAGTCTGCGTATTTCACTTTTAAGACAGGAAACACTGTATATCCAGACAGGGGTCATACAAACATATTGCCTGCTAAAGTAAACTTCTCGATTTTTAACAATAATAGTTACTGTCTCAACACTTACACATTTAACATTTTCGTGACCTTAATAAACACGTCTTTTTGGTGTGTAAAAGCAATAAAATTCATTAAGTGAATTCGTTTTTAATCACCAAGTTTCTTGAATGTGTCTTCACACTTTGATATTTCATCATTTTTAATTGCGTAGACAAATCTTGTTTGTCAGTGGCTGCCACTTTGATTTCATCGCACAAAAACATGTATAGGAACAATGATATAAAAGTAAAATATTAATTTGATCAATCACAACTTCTTTATTGGTCCATTAACTCAGCACTCAGAAAAGTACTACAAGTAACACGATGCGATGGCCAGGGGCAGCACCAGGACCAGGACTCACATGGCTGAGTAATTTTAATATTTAGTCATCATTTCCCGCTCTCACTATTTCGTCTTACCCAAAGCATTTTACATCCTATTTTTAATGAGAATTGTTATATTGGTTTATTATTTCATTCAATTTTCTTTTGCATTATATAAGACGTGTAATTGTTTACGAATTTCCTTTCGTTTTTATTATAGGGAAGTGATTAATCTTAGTGTTTACTGTTATTAATCCTCTCTGTAACAAAAGCATCCAGACAGAATAGGTGATCAATTATTATACAATGGTAGGAATAATACTCCAATAATTGATTTTGTAACTCTTTTACATAGTTGATCCTCAAAAGTATACAGCTGCTTGTGAGAAGTATTTCCTCACTTATTGTTTAAAGCAATCTCTTTAGCGTATTAGAAGGCTAAATATTAAACATTAATTGAAACTAGTATGTGCTAGCTGGCTAAATGAGAATTGGCTTACTAATTCATGTTAAATTGTTAAAACTCAATTACTTTAAATACAGTGTTATAAAGTTTGGCAATAAAATATAGTCTATATATTTTTATTCGTTCGGTTGGTTACTAAAACCTACAACAGAGCTCTCTACATCTGTAAAATATATAAAAATATCCAATTGAAATAAAAAGTAAGGGAGATGCAAATTATATTTAATTGTCAACTTTAAATGTTGTACATTCTACTGAAAAAATAATAATTAAACTTTTGTCTCATTACTAAATAGAATGAATCTTTTTGCAATATGAGAATAATGCATCTCTCTGCTTATAAGTTCTAAATCGACTGGGCAACCTGTTTGTCTAAACCATTACTAGAAAGGTTAGTACTAACGTTTTAGCACTGTAAATGAAATAAAAGTACTAATATAACTTACTACAGACTTTTAATTTGTTGCTTTATTACATATTCCAAATCAATCATTTTTGTTATTGGGTCTCGGGCCAATCAAAGATGTGCTGGACTCGACTAAGAAACAGACTTAAACTAAACCACGTAGAAACTAAACCGAATGTGATGTCTCATCACCAAACTTTGATCGATTTTATATCTCTGCGTGACGTTACTGTAGACGGAACTGTATTACCTAATTGTGTAAAGGTTAAAACATAGGACTGGCAATAAATTGTAATTTAAGATGGATTGATGCAGGGACAGAGACTTGTAAGAACGTTTTTACATGAATACATTCAATCAAACACTGCAAAGAGTTTTGCCGCATCACATAAAACTGTTAAATATATAAAATTAATAACCATATCTTTTTTTTTCAGTGAGCCCATTTTAACGATACACTAATGTTTAGCAAATTTACTATTATTTAGTCAATACTGATCAATTAGTGCATGGTTTCAATAAAAGTTATTGCATATTTCTGGTTTAATTCAATTTTAGCGAAGTTCAGGATGGTTACAAGTAAGCTCTGAAACTGCAGGTAACTAATCTGCTGTAATATAATTTTACAAATTTTTTAGTCAACTGTGCATACTCCGGTCAACGTTTTTGGCGATTATTGTTGCTGCTGAAGTAATTGAAAAGTGTGTACCAATTTTATGTTACTACAAAAATAAATTTTGTAGGACTACGAATGTTTAACCGTATTCCACCTTATTTAAAAGGTAACCAATCACACAACCATTCATTCGTTAGGTAAATCATTGAATAGATAGTTGTTTATAGTCAATGATATTGAAAATACAATGTTAAAAATACACGTTAAACATTTTTTCCCAGGATTCATTTATGTATCATTATTACATGCACATGTTCTGCTTTTAAAAATCATATTTATCGTCTGTTAGCGTTCTTTATCAATATTTATAATTATTGTATATTTTGACGCTGTATGTTTGTATTCTTATTTAGAAAAATTTAGTGTATTTCTTGCAATCATGATTGTTTTATTAGACTCTGAACCACTATTCTTTTATTGTAGTTTTGTTGTACGTGGATTATGTTATCAATACAAAAAGCTATTCATTAGGTAAAGCCTAATCAAACTATTAAAACATTTTTAATTTTATGTCTATTTTTTATACTAAATTTGCATTTGTTTTAATTTAATTGACTTTTGCATTTAAATTATGATGTTAGAATTCTCCGAACAGATTCGAGACTCGCCTTAGAGGAATCGTACTTGGTTTGTCTCTTTTGATATAGAGTAGTGTTCTGGTAACCATAAATTGCTCATTCTCTTTGATACATGCAATATGTGTCACACATTGTAAATTATCTTTTTCTATATATTTTCTGTAAATACTGTTTATCATTTACATACATTTTATTATTATAGGTTAAAAAAATTATATAAAACTTTTTACGCTAATTATTCTGGTTCTATTTTAAGGCAAATGGAAAAATATATTGACATGCAATAGTCAATAGAGATGTAGACTGTTTATAAGTTAGTTCGCACTTTCAAAAACCAGTCGCAATCAAGGATGTTTTATAATTTTAGAAGAATTCTTTAATTACTTAAGTGTCTGTCAGTGAGGGTGGTAAATCACGTCTACACATAAATCTTACCATAAAAAGTTCCAAAGGTGATGACAATCATACTTTTTCATGTCATAAAGAAATTTGACGTGTGGTCTTGACGCCTAAATATATATTTCGACACAACCCAGTATTTAACAGTACCTTTGGTGTGTTTGGCACTATTGATTATTATTAAATCCGAAGCTACATTGATTATATTTTTACGTTGATTATTATTAAAGCTACATTGATTTCAGATAATAATAAATATCAACTCAAGGGCTGTAGAATCTTTTTATGTTAGACATTCAATAAGCCTTGTTTGGTTTCTTAAGATCAAATAGTAATTTTAAAATTACATTCAAACAAATAAAATTTCTTGTTATCACATAAATTTACTAAAAGAATCAAAAGGTAAACTATAAAGCGCTTTGAGTGAGAACATCATACGGTTAAATTCCTATCAACTGTCTAAAGTGAATTATACTTACTCGTATAAAGGCGCTCAAACAAACATCTTTGGTGCCTAAAGAATGCGGTATCTGTGATTGAATTGAGAGCCACTTATACTATGCATATTTTTTTCTATTTTAGCGTTCGTCTTTTGGATAGTTTATATAGGTTTATTGTTTAATTAATACACAATCGTAAGTATTGTTTCAACACTCGCAGAGTAGTAATAAAAGCAGAAACCTATTCGGACATAAAAATTAAATTTAAAAATAATATTATTGATAAGATATAAAATAACCAATTATTTAACAAATGGGAATTGCTAAAAGACAATTTGGAGTGTTACTCCTTTAATTAAGAAATTTATATTTATCAAATGGTAAACTAAACAAATTCTCTCTTTTCCACAAGAGTATTGGTATAGTATTAGTATACAATATGTTATGTGGGTTATATATTATACTTTCATTACTATCCAAAAAACGTTTTCATACCGTTATATCTTGAATACTAAACTATAGGAATAAAATAAACAAAATAGTATCAGTTCTAAATCGTAGAATATACACCTGTATGTGTATTAAACGATAAGTTTTAGTGAGACTGGTATTTAACTAACAATTATGATATCTATTGAGGAATTTACGGTGTACTCCCCATTTTATTCTCATTATCTATGGTTAGCTGATGCGGATATAACATTTTGGTATCTAAAGGGTGATTTTAAATGTGTTAAGCTAATGTGTTGTTACAATATAATAATTTCATGTTTTAAACCCTTTTGATAACCTTCTCATTTTGACCGCCATCAGAACTAGTGAATATAATGTTTTACTTATTTATTACAGAAAATTTCACAATAAATTTCAATAAAAATCTATTTGTTTATGTATACAATGAAAATTAGCTATCACCTTCTGTGTTATGATCGAATAATTTATTCTTTGAGATAATGTTATACAATTTCGACATTTACATACATACTGATTTTGGAAGCAAAATTCGATAAAGTATTTTAAGTTATACTAATTTAAAACCTCAGGTTTAACCAGTGACACTGTGATAACGAAGCTCTAGGTTACCATGACATTTACAAACCTCACTCCGCCATCACTTTGTCAAGTGATGCGCTTTTACACGAGGATACCCAGTAGCGGTCTTTCGTTAAAGGGTTTACACTTAATTTGGCAGAAATATTTCAAATAGTAGAACTTTATTATCAGTTTTAATTATTATTGAATAGTTATGGTATAACTTCACTCAGGTGGAATGGTTCGAAATTATTCAAAGTATTAAACCTCCAGCTAGTGCAACGAATACCTGCAAGTTAAGAGGAAATGACACATGTTTTATTGAATTATAAACTAAGTTGTTATAGACATGTAAATACCAAGTAGGTATTATAAGTAACCGAGTGTGAGAAGACTGTGAAATTTAACTGTTAAATTCTCTTGGCCAATTGGCATTTAGATTCGCCCCTTTTCAATTTTTCTAGAAGCCTTCATTTTTAGCACCATCTTTAACAGGGATGGCCAAAACAATGTACGATCGCCCTCTGCAAATTCTTTAACTGTGAAATGGCATATTCTTTGCAAGCATTGTGAACCTTTGGTTCTTAGTATATTAGCCTCTGACAGATTCCCTTAACAGCTTCTGTGACAAATCGATCTCTGGAGCTCCAGTATCAAATTTTACCTTTTATTAAGTGCAGATCGGACATAAAAAATTTAAAATTTAAACAATTTTTGGATTTTGATATTTTAATAAAATTGTATTATGCATTTATTTAGGTATAATTAAACGTTTATATTAGCTCAATCAGATGAGTGGTTAGTTATTTACAGCTGCTTCTGTGTAGTGATGTAATGCAAGAAAACTGTTGTCCAAGTAGGCTATTCACCACTCGGCACTGAACATAGTATACCTCTATTAGTCTTATGTTACGTTCCCTACAATTTTGTTTCCTTGTGTTGGTAGTGACTTCCCATTTGTCTGCTTTATTGTTTATGTAGCTTTATCAGTCAGCTGTCAAATCTTGTTTGTTTATTCTTTTCTGTTGGTAACGTTTTACTTTGATATTGTTTGTACAGCATTTATGTGTTTTTAGTAAGTAGCAACGCGAATATCAACTAAAGTTTTCAAAAAGCGGAAACAATATTAGAAGAAAAGTAGTTACAAATTACTTTACCCTCGCAAAATGTAAATATAGGCTTATTTATCCATCAAAAAGTGACGTAACCTCAAAACCTGAAGCTGCTGTGGGCCTACCTTTGGTAAGTGCTGTGCCAACTTGCAAGTTTCATGCGCATACAAATGCACTTGTTGATCAAAATTAAACTATTCGCCAACAGTCTTTTAAGAAATGAACATCACAGAGTTACATAAGAGATAGATAAATAAGTTAATAAAAACTTGTAATACAAGTAAAGTAGGATTTTATATTTAAAAGTAATTTGGTTAGTTACATAACCTGTCTTACCTAGTATGATGATTACGTAAAGATCACTCTATAACCGGTAGATGATAAGGAGAAGTTCACGTTTATTATAAATGAGTTCAATAAATGATACTTGAGTATTTTATTACGGAAGCAAGGAAACTATACCATCAGTATGACGATCTGATCCTAAGTACGTTATGTCTATAGTTTGAGAAATCAACGTTATGATAAACGAGTTGATTTTTAACATTCACCACAATTAACCCATTTTTATTGTGTAGGTTGCAACATCTAACACTATCCTCTGAAGTAGTTTCTGTGACTGCCTATATTCCTTAATCAGACCCAATACTAGAGAAGACACTGGCCGTCACACGGAGAGTTCAGACGCTACCCTGGTGGAATGTGATTGCAGAACCAGCCTACTCATCCTTAGACCTAGATGTAATCTCCACCTTCTTGCATTTTCGGTTTGAAACCATATCGGGACCTAATGGATTAATTCCTAAAAGCAACCTTGATCAGGTCAATAGTGTACAGAACACGGACAGAGGTCACAATAGTTGAAACTAGGAGGAGAAATCTTTCGCCAATAATACGGAGCAATTCAGTTACTATCCCAGTAGTTGTGCGAAAGTTGCTTCGTTTTATCTTGTTTCAAGGGACACGGTTTGGACTTATTAGTGAAAATATAGTTATATAAAGTAGTAGTTACACTTTATTTTATTTTATACAAAATGTATTCAAATAAAATATATTTTCACTGCGTTAGAAGTTTTAATACAAGAACAGGCTCACACTGTAAAAGCATGTTATTGATGTAAACAAATATTGTATAGCCTAGTATTACAATTACATTACGCATACAAAACTTTTACACTTTATTACAATTGAAAATTAGACAAATTGAAGTGTTAGCTCAACACTAGTATTAACTACTAGCCGGATAACAGATATTTATTTTCTGTTATTGATATTACTCTCTAGTCCCCGCCTTAGTAATGTTATCGCTAATAAACTGACCGGATATGAGCGCCTCGCCGTCATATAGCAAAGGGTAATTGGACAATACTTCACTCTGACACCAACTACTCCTGTTCTATACAACGAGAATGTGTTTTGGACTTCAAATAAAACAAGCTCAGCATTTCTTTAATTAAATTGACAAGTAAACTTTTCGTTTTTCCATTAAAGTTGTAAATAATTTAATACAAATGGAAGTAGAATAAACAAACCAAGTTTATCTCGCTACTTAAAAACTCTACCTTATTACTTTAAAAACTTCCTTTTCTATTGACGACGACTTAGACCTCATGATAATAGGTGTAATTGTTTGTAGCCTTAGTAATGATAATAGTAACAATAATATAAATTACATGATATTAAAGTTTTGTGGTAACATAAAAAAGCGTGCTATTATAATATTTATATATTCATTAAGGAATGTAATAAAATTACAGTACCGAAGCATTGTTTTATGTTAGTATTGTATGTTTAACTCCTTTTTTTAGTCGTGAATTTATATTTATTTTTATAAATTTTGAAGTAGAGTTACAGGTTTGC
The DNA here is from genome assembly GCF_021130785.1 of Homalodisca vitripennis. Taxonomy (NCBI): domain Eukaryota; kingdom Metazoa; phylum Arthropoda; class Insecta; order Hemiptera; family Cicadellidae; genus Homalodisca; species Homalodisca vitripennis. Next base: position 145,751 of record NW_025777290.1, read on the forward strand.
TGAATAATCTCTTCCAAAAAATAAAAGAAATAAAAGATATATATATATATATATATATATATATATATATAACAGAATGTTTGTGTGTTTGTACTTTATGGAATCGCAAAGTATTAGACAGACCATTATAAAAATTTGTATGTATACGTATTTTTACACGGAGAAGGTTTATAAGCTATGCCCAGAGATGTAACCAACCACCAAGCGGCGCCTTTAAAAGACAAAAGGTTTAAAAGCGCCTGCACACTATAAACTGCAATTACGAGACAGTTACGTATATTACATAGCCAAACACTATTTGAAGGCGCTAAGTTATCATGTATATTTGTCTTTAAGATACATTTCTGATTGAACTTAAAGTTTGAGTGTTAGACCACTTTATAATAAAGTACATGTACGTGCACAATGGCTATAAACATAAACAGATTTTCTTGATCCTGGCAACAAGGCAAACTCTACATCGGCGTTGTAAATATAATTCAATTGAACCAGAAGTTCATATACACGGGCAAAGCTTACGAAAAGCGTGCAAAGCCGCGGGAAACTGCTAGTTACTCATAAAATTGCTTGTACAATAGTTCATTAATCTTAATTGAATATCAATGAACATATTTTTGGCGATATGACATGGTTTAAATATGAGCGAAAAATATCAACTAATTATTAATACTCTAAAGTATTACGTTAACATAAAAAATTAATTGTTGCTGGATTATCTCAACATAGTTATTAGGCAGAGACTCGTAGTTAGTTAGAATAGAACAAAACTTTTCAAAACGTTCTCATTGGTTTAGCCCTAGAGAGTGTGTTACTGTGATGACAACACGTTCCTTAGCAAATGTTGGATTTGAATAAAATTATTTTTTTATATTTTAACGTATTTAGCTATATTATTTGGCTGTATAGAATTTATTTCGGTCTCACCGTCAGTCATTCTGTATAAATTTCAACATGATATATCGAATTTAACTGGCATAGCTTTGAAATATTTCCAGGGGATTCATTTCTTTGTAGGTAACACTAATACCAATGAAAAAATGTATTTAATGATATTACTAAATGGGGTTTGGATGAGAACGACAAATATTTTTATACTGTTCTTACGGATACCCATGATGGTAACAAGAAAATAACGGAACAATGCTTTTTAAAACTAAATGACCACAAACAAATGTAATTTTAGTGCGTGAAATTCTTATTCGTAGAGTAAAAATAAGAAAATAAACTGGAAAATTAATGTTAAAATTCGGTGGCAAGATTAATTTTAACGCACTCTTGCGTTCTAGTACCCTATGCAGCTTATCAGAACTTGTGTTTAGTCATTGGTTTGAAACCCAACGAATACAAATTTGAATGTATAGTGTACTAAGATATCTTGCAATATATACCATGCTTAACTTTGAAGTTTGTATTCAATCTCAGAGAAGCCTGTTTTGCAACATGTGGTGTGGCATACTCCTACATTGTTTCAAATATAAGGTCAAAATAATTTCCACCTTATTAAATATAAGTAATTCAAAAGTAGTTTGATTCTATAAATTATTTATCACTGCGTCACACACAATAACACACGTCATAACACAATCTCATTTTAGATCAAAAATAAAAGCAGTTTCACACTTTGCCAAAGTGGTTCGATTAAAATTTATTTACGACACCTATTTTTCATTTGCATTGTTGCCATGATAAAGAAGTGTATATTTATGGTCATTGTAATTTACTTTGGTCTTAGTATTTTTGTCCCATAGTTGTTTTCGACTTATTGCCTGAGAAAAACAAAATATATTCGTACACTGGTTTGAGAATCCGACTTCTTTCAAAATACAACTAAGTCTGGTCTTATAACAGGCTGTATACTTTTAGTTAAAGTTAGATAGTAATTGTCCCTTTTATATCAGCATTACAGTGCTGATCGAGCATTGCATACTTGATGTTTACTTACATTAGCATACAAAGACTTAATAGGATAGAGAAAATTTTAATTCCACAGGAAGTTTACTTTTATGAAGCTGAATTCGTTACTAAAAGAAGTGAATGAAACGTATTGACATCTTAATATTGGACTTGTAACCTTTAGATAATGAAAGGAAGTAACAAAAGTTGGAGGGATGAAAAATTACTTGGGAGAACACGGGCGGGCGAGTAATCAAGCGGGGAGAGCTATTGGCTTAATTTTCCGTGCAAAAACTGTGCATTCATCGGAACTGTTAGGTTTATCTCTGAGTTTTCTGCTGTTTATGAGAGCTTAACTTAGAAAATATCCGCGCGATCTTTTATTTAAGTTTGTTATTTTTATCGTTGCATTTCCTAAGAAATGTTATAGTTTACTTTGACAATTTAAATAAACTGTGGTCTTCCACTGTGTTAGTGGAAAAAATGTCATTATATTTAATGGGTTATTTGCTGAGCTTTAGCGAAGTCTATTCATCCTAGGGCTGGATTTAACTTTCTGCCTGTATATATGTATTTTTCTGTATAACTGTCCACACGATATCTCAACAACAGAGAGTTAGGTGATGTTAAATGGGATTTGCATGACTTTCATTGAATATATTTACACTGGCCTTTGGGTTTAAAATGATGGTATGGAAATACACAGAGTAAATTTATTTATGACTACATTGAACAAATTATATAACACTAATAAAACACGACGCCGCGACTTATGGTCAGAAGTCACATAATAGAATGTTACTTTAATACCTTCTTAAATATCTAAAATATATGTATTTTGAGGAAATGACTATTATTATTGCATTTGTGAATATATACTCTTTGAGCCTAATCGAAAACTTCAATATAGATAATAATTTAAATTTTAAAATTTATTTAATATGTCACAGGATCGTAAAATGTAACAAATTATTTTAAATAGTACTAGTAATAAGTTGGATTCTTACAGAATTCGCTATTAGTATTCTAGTATAAAAATAGTTTATTAATGTATTTTTAAGTGATAACGTTTGCTTATAATATATAATAATAAAGCCAACTTATCGTCAGTAAACTATGCTTTTATATGAAAAAAACAGCAGTAAGTTCCAAATGTGAATATATTTTTCAGAGAGAGTAATACATTTTGATTTAAAACTCCCAAGTCGTAAGATTTGTGCACTGTTTCAAATAAGGAGCTGTGGAAATTTATGACTGTTCAGCATCAGCTTGTATAAACGTTAACACTCTTATACTGCTTGTTTTATTTTGACTTGTGGGATTTCATTTTTGTAATACTGCAAATGAAAAGTTACTTTCCATACGGGTAACTCTATAGATTTAATGGCATTCAACAATGGTCTCTAAAAAATTTAACTATTTCATTTTCAAATGAGGACAATTTATTCTTATAGTATATAATATGGAAATAATACAATTATATTTCAGAAAATATAAGTAAAAATGTATGGTTTAACTGTTTGATTATATATTTATGTGATACGTTCTATTGAGTTTTTATTAGTGTAATAAAAACTTTAATTTATTTAAATTCGGTAGACTATTATTTTAATAAACAAAATATAATCTTTAACCCTTTCAATAAAAATATTTAAAATTCAATAAACCAAACTTGTTAAATTACTTAAAACGCTTTAGTATTTTCGTGGTTTAGTCAGTGTTTACTATTCTAGTCCAGCACCTTGATTGTTCCGAATTGTTAAACGAAAACACTGAAAGTCCCTATTGAGTTTTAAATTTTAAGGAATTTTATTTTATTTACAGTACTAAAAGTGAGTATTAGATCCTTTCTTACAATAATTTAGACCAGCAGACTGCCCAGTCGAATTTGAAGTTATAAACAGAGAGATGCATTATTCTTGACAAACAATCATTCTATTTAGTCATGAAACAGAAGTTTAATTATTATTAGTTACAGTTATAATGTTAAATATTTTAAGTTGACAATGTAATATGATTCTTCATCTCTTTTACTTATCGCTTCAATTAGATATTTTTTATCCATTCTACAAAGGAAGAGAACTCTAGTGTAGGTTTTAGAAACCAACCGAACAAATAAAAATGTTTAGACTATATTTTATTTCAAAACTGTATAACACTGTATTTAAAGTTATTGAGTTTTAACAATTAAACATGAATTAGTAAGGCAATACTGATTTAGCTACCTAGTACACACTAGTTGTAACTAATTTTCAACATTTTGCCTTTTAAAACGCTAAAGAGATTGCTTTAAACAGTAAGTGAAGAATTATTTTCTCATAAACAGGTGTATATTCTTTATCAGCTACGTAAAAGAGTTACAAAATCAACATTTATTTTTTAACGAAGAATATTATTGATCACCTATTCTCCCTGGACTCTTTTGTCACAGATAGGATAAGAGCTAAAACTAAGGTTAATAATTTCACTAGAGGAAAAATGAACGGAAATTCTTTAAATATTACAATATTTACAAAATGCAAATAAATTGAATGAAATATTCAACCAATATAAAAACTCTCACTAAAACTAGGATCTAAAATGGTCTGGGTAGTAGGAAATAGTAAGAGGGGTAATCGTGATGAGTAAATGTTAAAATTACTCAGCCATGTGAGTCCTGGTCCTGGTCCTTCCTCTGACCATCACATCGTGTTACTCGTAGTACTTCTCTGATTGCTAAGAGTTACATGACTAAATATGTGCGATAAAATTAAGATTTTACTTTGATACCATTGTAACTGTACGTGTTTTGGCGCGATAGAAGCAAAGTTTAGCTATTGAGATAGAGATAAACTTGCCTACGCACTTAATGTTAAAAAACCATAGTTTGAAGTTGCAGTAAAGAAAAGAAGTGACGAACAAAGTGTAGGTAAAAAAGCCTATTGTTGTAAGAAACCAAAACACTTGCTAAAAAAGAAGCTAAATATCTACTAGTGTTGAGGCAGTAAGTAGTAATGTTAAAAAAGCGGATTTTATTTCATCAGGCAAAAGGTTTGTATGACCCCTTTACTTACATGGTTATTCCTGTCTTAAATGTGAAATACGCTTACTAGTAAACAAATGTACCCTAATACCTGTTGGTTAAGTTATATTAGGTTGAATTTAACAATGGGAAGAAGATACAGAAGCACTGTAAGGGCTCTGCAAGTGCATGTGATTTCTGCTCGAATGGCGTTAATAATTTCTTTATTATTATTTATTTACTTGATTTTAAGTTACGTTATCTGATGTTTAGCCTCTTATTCTAAAGTAATAAACTGAATTGAACTATTGTCTAACAAATGTTGCACAGAGTCAATGAAAGAAACTATTTTATTTTTATTTAGTAATGAAACAGATCCACATAAATTCCTAAAAATTCCCAATTCCTACATTAATTACAAAAGAATGAGGATGCTTAAAGCATAAGATGCAAAAAAAAATCGCTAATAATATCTTATACCTTTTAAAACTGCACACTCACATATAAAACCATGTTTGAATGCAACTAAAATAAAGTTAGTAAATTCACTTACTTATTAAGAGACAATTCTTTAATTTAATTATAAAAAGTTAATTCATTTTCATGATAAATATTCAAAAGATATAAATATTCTCAGTAATGCATTCAAAACAAAGATCCACTGTGGTCTCAAAAATGCCGTCAAACCTATTAATACGAAACTACATAACCTATCATTATGTAAAACATGTTCACCAAGGTCCTCCACAGCGATTCATTATATTTGAACATGAAATAAAACTATATTCATAGTGAAATTAAGTATATATTAAGGTGACAGTGTAATCTAACAAGGTGTTCCTGTAACTATATAACTTCAATTAGCTCCATCGTTTCTTTTGTAAGGAGGAAGAGAGCTCTGGTGGCAATCTCGGTAACTAAAACAATAAAGTAAAACTTTGAGACTATATTTATTTTCAAACCTGTACTAGTCATTTTTCAGAAATTATTGATTTAAAACAAATAAACATCATAAATTACGACTTCTAATCTTAATTTATTAGCATTCACTAATTTCAACTTATTGCCAGTATTTACCGTACTATAAAATGCCAAAAAAATATCTTTAAGACATCTATAAGACAACAAATCTCTTAGTAATCTTAATGCTTGTTATGAATTATGTATAAACGGGTCACAAAAAATGTGTGCATATATTTAACTTAAAGACATTGTTAACCGATTATTTTTGTGCGCTTATGTTACAAAAGGATTATATACAGCTAAAATTAAAGTTATTCCTATTAAACAAAAAAAAGAACGTAATTTTTGGATTACGATTCTTTATATAAAAAAGAAATAAACTCATTTAAAATCACATACAGATTCAAATTCAATTAATTGTAAACGCGTTTTTACTACATATGAACTGTTCTACTAATGTTTGCTCTTTTAGTGTCGAGAAAAGTTTTAAAACTTACCATAAAAAATAAAAGTATCTCGTCTATAAGTCCTGGTCCTGGGACAGGTTATCGTAATCCTGTTGGAGAGTCTTGGACCTGCGTGTTGAATATAAAATTGAAATATGAAAAAATCCTCTTCCATGTCAAACTTCTGGCCTTTACATTTTGTCTTTCTTGATGTTTCACTGATAATGTGAGAGTTAGCGACTTTCGTAAATAAAATTTTAGAATTTATAGAACGAAATTGTATACATGTCTTTTGTTGTTTCCATGGATAATAAATATTGTCACACTTGTTTATGTTATGACTACTACTGGCATTAAACCAAGTCTTTTCATCTTATAACCAATACACACACATACAAAATTAACACTGGTTTTGAGAAAACCATTATCACAATGATCCTTGATCAGAAATTCGTTAAGAATGATAATTGAATAGTTTTTCTAAACTAAAATCAATTGCACCATTAGCTATTATATAAGTGATGTTGTATAAATTAGTTTATGATACTTAGTATGCTATAGTTTGTCTATATTTCTTGTACCTATACTAATATTTTGTGTAGTGCTACGTTTAAATAAGTTATTATGTTTTCCTCATTGCAGGTTTAGTAGTTGGGTTTCTTCTCTTGTATCATACCAAATGCGTACTGTGATGAAACTTTTACAATAATTAATAGCAGTAATTAACCGTTAAAGATATAAATCGACGTTATTAGTTTACAAGTGCCGGCAGTTATATTTCTACTCAATTGAATAATTTTTTCCTCAAAGGACCATATATATAAAGGCAGGACACATTCTTTTTCAGTATTTGATTCATGTTTTGTAACGTTATTTCTATTAAATAATGGAGCTGTGTAACAGCCTAAGTCTTAATAGAATATATAATAAACGCTAGATTACTTTACAAAACGTTTTTAGTTATGGCCAGCAGTAATGACATAGAGGAATGTGTTATTCACCTTTTGCTTTTAAAGGGTGAAATTGAAATCAGATATTAGATCTCAAAACAACTATTTATTCATGGCATTTTTACACACTCAAATACTTAAAAATCTCGTGTAAATAGATTATTATCAGTAATCTAATATATTCAAAAATCTATTCAAATTCTCGGAGATTTATTGATACTGTTACTTAATTTACATTCCCAACGAATATCTAATCACGGATGGTCGTCTCAAGTAGGTATTCACCGAAAATAATTATTACTTAATGCTGAAAATCTTAGCATTACAAGCAAATTATGAGTCCATTAAAGATTTGACCTTAGTTCCAATTAAACATTGTATATTTAATGTTGCGTGGAAGAGTGCTCTGGTGTAAACTCCCGTAACTAATATAATGGATTACAAATTATAGACCGTATTTTTATACAATAAGTTCCACTCTATTCTCTGAAATCTTGAACGTGTAACATTTCACTTACTATAATTAAGCGTTCTTAATCTTTGCTGGTTTTCATACACTAGGTTGAACTATTTGTGAATATTTAACTTCCTACAAAATGCCGTAGGGATGGCTGTGTGACATACGTAAGAATATACTTCTCTTGAACAACTATACACTTTTGATTAAGTATGCAAAACACGTAAATACCACTATGGATGGTGATGCTTTCCATGAAATAGTAAAGAGATTCTCCCTGCACACTTTGGGTACAGAGAGGATTACAATCAGAGCGAAACACAAACTAGGCAGGTTATCAATTATGGTAATTTATATGAAGGCAATATCGAGTTCGATTATAGTGCATATCACTGTATAAGATTTGGCTGATCATTATTAAACCTTTACACATTGATCAAAGAGAAAATTGGCTATAGTCGAATAGATACATCTTCCGTATTGGAAGGGTGTGGAGGGGCAGCGAGCAGTGGGGAGACTGATGCCGCGGTGTTGCCGCGTTGGTGCGGGCACTGCCGTAAGCGGTCACTTTCTCACCGAACACTGAGAAGAGAACATCAGACGGTGCGCGCCAGCGTACTTACCAACAAACAACGCGTCAATGTGTGTTGTCTTTCGATTGTTTACACTAGTAATCAGAAACGAAATTTCTCTAATTTCACACAAAATGTGCGATATTAATATGTTACCATTATACTATATAATAATCTACAACTACTAAATAATTCGGATATCGTGAAGGACAAATAATTTGGGTACTCTGAAAAACTAATATTGCATTCACAGCGTTGGGGCCTTATCTAAAATCTTGGAGTGGTATGGGGCGTTGTCCATAACAATAACCGATGGAGCAGAAAGGTTAGCTAGAAGTGATTCTCTGAACCACTTTGAAAAAGTGTCATGGTTCATTTCTTCATGGTAGTCTGTGGTTTGCTTTGAAACAAATAACAAGCAACAATTAGGAACAAACCCTCCAGATGTACCAGCGTGCAGTAAAATCAGCCTACCACCTTTGCCAATAGGAGCAGCTAATGTTCCTTCAGTCCCCAAAGTAACTAAAACACTCTTGAGAGACAAAATGCTGCCTCTAAACAAATTTGCGTCCCTTAATGAAACTAACAGTTTTTTTTAAAGTAGGATGTTCTTTTCTCATAATATAACCATATACATGACGGCGAATAGCGTCCTGTTGGAAACCATCTAAGGCAGTAACGGCTTTCTGTTTCTTCCTCTTTTTCCCAGGAGTCTGTAAGATCGTATTACCAACCCTATGTAAACGTTCTTTCTCCTTGCAAATTGCAACTACGGTGCTGTTGTTTATGCCTAACGCAGCTGCGGATCTTTCTAACACTTTCTCAAATGGTATTAAAATAGCCCCGTTATCCTTTTCTTGCTGAAAATATTTCCGGACTTTAACCACAAGTTCTCGTGACTGACTGCGCAAAGCAGAGCCCTGGCCGATTTTGGTGTATGGTGATAGTCTCACTGGGCGAACGCGAGGGCGGCCTCTTTTATTAGCACTGGTTCCTCCTTTTCTTTACATTACGGTGATAGTTAATGTACAACGTACAGTATATAAAACACACACACACACACACTCACACCCCGATATTCGCAACGAACAACAAAAACACCGAACACACACAACAAATTTAGCAGTAAACTCGAAGTAGTCACTCTAGTAGCACTTGAGGACTGCGCAGAGAAGCGGTCGCCGCGGTGCGATGTGGCAATAGTGATTGTTGCTATGGCAACCGCGTCAGATGCTCCTCGCTCCTATTGGTCACGTAGCCAACCAGGCAGTTCTCCCTCTCACTCCAACGTCAGAACGCCCCAGCACGCCGATACGCAAGTTGTATCTATTCGACTATAGAAGATACATTTTTGAGGAAACTGAGTAGAAGAACATGTTTTATAAATGTTTTTTCAGACTTTCACAAACAACTAGAGGATATGTTTATTTTAGAAACTTATGTATAGGCTAAGAAGCATTTAAACTATTTTAACAGTCATCTCGTTAATCCTAAATATTACCAGAATAAAAAAATCTTAACTATCTGTAAATTTTAACATTTTAAACATCTGTAAATTCAGTATCTGGCAGAGATTGTAGGTATAACATTTAGATGTATGTGTTCTCATGGATATGTACATGAGATTACACAGTATCATATAATCCTGTGTTACAGCAACTCATAAATGCATGAGTATGACAGAATAACATATATCGTAATATTTGTAATATACTATTGAAGAAAAGTAAACTCAAAATAAGATTCAGGTTGAAAGTAAATCAATTTGAAGGTTAAGGCTTCAACAATGAAAAGAAATCGTAGTTCAGCGTTTCAGTATGCGTATATTTTTTCTTTTTGTATTGAAAGGATAAGCCAATCTGCTTTTAGGCCTTATTCTGCCCGTCCTCATAAGCCACTGGCCTGTGTGGGGATCATATCAAACAGAATAAGGGGAAGAGTCGATACAGTACAAGGTATTTGGTACTGATAAGAAGTGCAACGGACACAGGCAGGATTCGAACCTGCGCTATCTCTAACGTAGACTGAAAGTTCAACGTCTACGTGTAAGCTGAAATGAAAGTTTATACTACTCTATTTTATAAAAAAACTCCGTTTAAAAGTTATGTTATAATTTTCAGCCCATAATTAGTGTACGATTTAATTTGAAAGACCATCATAACAATATTATATTTCACCTATATTTTATACAGAATGCATTGATTAGTTTACATTACTATTTGTAAATAGTATGTGTTGTTTAAATTATTATATTTTTTTCATTGATTTATGACAACAAACTTTACTTTTCACGGAAACGTAGCTAGGCAATGATCTACTGTAGTCACAAAAACCTAAACCTAAACCATGCTACTTTACTTATGATTTAAAACATGCTGTGCAATATTCTCCAGAACGTTTTATTATATTTTACCATGAAACGGTTATTAGACCCAAAAATTATTATTAATAGTAAAAATGAAGAATTTTAATATGAATATGTAATATTATAAGTTGTTTCTATCACTTTATAACTTCCTTTTCGTTTCTCTTGTGAAATGGATGGGTGCTCTGGTTGTAATCTCAGCAACTAATTGAATAAATTAAAACATACACACGATATTCATCTTCATATCTGCACAATACAGTTTTCATAATTGTTGCCTTTAAAGAACTAAATGTAATTAAGTGTCGAACTTTAATCCTAAGTGAAACAGCATTTAATAATTTCACATTTTTTACATATAATAACTCTATTATAAAATCCCAGAAAGATGACAATTAGACACCTTTAAGAAAATAATTCTCTAATTCATTTATATTTTTTTATCTCATATTTATGAAGGGATCTTAAATGTTTTAATGTTTTAGAAAAAAATCCTAAAATTAATTATTTCAGTACATTTAAAGGACTAAAGGATTAACAACCCAAAGTTACAAGTTATTTTTTCTTTTTGTACACAAAGCATACTAACGTTAATATTTGAGTATGATAATCTTAACGAAATAAATAAATCAATTCTAAATTCCTTAAAAGATTAAAATTCTGTTAAAATTTTACATGCGTATTATTCAATTAAACTGTTTTACTGTTGTTTACTGTGATTAATAATCTCTCAAACTTGCATGTAAACTGCTTTAGGTAAGAAGAAAACTAGAGCCAAAACTATGATTTAAAAATAATCAAAGTAACTCATCTATAAGTCCTTGTCTTGATCCTGGTCTTCGGCTTCGTACTTCTGGTGAAGATTTCCTGACGTCCTGCGTGTTGAACTACTTTGAACGTTAAACTGAACTATAGCAAATGTCCTTGCCCTTATCAAGCTTTGTCGTTGCACCTGTCCCTGGACTTGCTTTTCCAACCCAACGTAGTATGAGGTCAAAGAATTACGTAAACAACACTTTTGAAATTATCAAACACTTTCAAATAATTGTATTTTGCTGTTTCCATGGATATTAAAACAATATTAATATATAATTTGGTGTCTATGTTTCACCTGATTCTTTCTTTCTTGATACCTTCACTTGCGTTACGACTACTACTAGTATAAGTATTATATAATTAGATGTTTTAAATAAATATTGTTTATGTATATGTAATAACACCTAAAATTACTGCCAACGTGTATATATTTTCTAACATATTGTTAGTAAAATTTAGTTTTAATGATATTTAAAGCTACAAATGTTTTGCGAATGTTAATTTTCCACCTACTCCTACTTTATGTCTTACTCTATGTTATTTTTTATATATTAAATATTCTGATAAATGTTGTTGGCATGGGTTTACCGGTGATTGAGGTGCGGAAATGGTTTTTGACGCAGAGAAGATAAAATTAAATAGACGCTGCCTTAGCATTTTATTGTGTTTGAAGAAGTAATGTAGATTTTATATGGCATTTGTTGGGTATTTATTAACAAAAAATAAATGTCTTCATATTATGATAGTAAGGATTATTCCACGCCAATTATAGCGTAATGAAACAAAAGATTAAAACTACCTCATTAAAAGATTTTAAAAGAACATCACAGGAATGTAAACCGGGCACTCGATGTAATTTACTCTTTGTCGCCTCAAGTGCTTTGTAAGAGAGCAGTTTCAATGTTCCTCTAAATATATGTATGAGCCTCTACGTTTGTAGTTTGTAGAAATGTAACCATTAAAATTTAGATCCTAAAATTTAATTTAATTTTGTATTTTATATTTTAATTTTATATGACTAAAAATACTTTGTTTGGTGATACTAGTCATATAAAAACTTCTAGTTTACACTAGCTCAGACATAAGAAGATATCTTGATATATAATAATAATTAATATCTATTACATGTCAATCATCTAGAAATATATTACCAGGCAGAAACTGTACGGATAGCATTTACATGTATATGTCGTATTACATGGATATGTGCATGATATTTCACAGTATTATATAGTCTGGTGTTGCAGCAACTATATCTACGTATGCGTATGGCATCTTGTAATATGTAATTCTTCTTAACCCAGTGTCATACACATTTAATACTGTTATTATATTACATTATATATGAATTAAGTTATTTAGACAAGTTTAAACAAAATAGTCAGATTCTGATTGCATTTGTGCAATTAATATGTTTATAAGTAATAAATAGTGATAATTTAAATGAGAATTACTCGTATTAGATTGTTTCAGGATTATAATCTTAAAAGAACGATTATAATTTTATTTCAAATAAAATAGTTTTAAAATTATGAATGTAATTTTCAGCCTATTATAAAGAATTGACTTATTTAATTTACAATATTATTAAAATTAATGTATAGCTATTTTAGCTTTCCTCCTAATACATAATGGAGTAATTAGATGATGTTTCATCTGGCTATTGATGTTCCTTTATTTTCTATTGGCATTTAACCAATTTACTTATTAAATAACATTTAATTTAGAAAAAAGTAATCAATTATACGCATTTATAAATTTTAAACAAAGAAACACTCTTGCAAACTAACCAAAAACTACAAGAAACTACACGACCTGTTAATATTTAAAATAATTTCATTACTATTCTCCCCGATGCATTATGTTTCTACATCAAACATAACTTTAATTTATAGTGAAAATAAAATATTTAAAGGTTAAAATTGAATGAAATAAGTTGTGTCTATAACAATTTCAATGCATTTTAAATATTAACCCTACTGTAGGATGCTAGAAAGATGTCTGTTAGATATCTTTAAGTAAATCATTCTTTTTGTAATCTTTACACATTTATCAAATATGTATTGACGAATATTAAATTATAATTTTATTTTTACTGCGCGTTACGGCATAGATATTTTTATTGTTGAAATGTAAAAAAAAAGATAAACTATGTTTCATATTTAATTATAGATAAAGTATTGCTCAGTATAACTATAAACATATTAGAGTATTTTAAAATAATAAACTGTTTTACAGTCGGCTTTGTGCTTAAAGAGGCCTTTGACCATATCTGCACAGGACGTAAAGTCTTCCACCAAATGCATTCTCTCTTTTTATTAAGAAACCACTTCCATTAAGTTATTTGCTTTGGAATATTTAAATCAAATAGTCTACAATATGATATACTATTGAAGTTACATCAAAATGTATTAAAATTATGAAAATATAATTATTATACAAATACTTCACTAGTTTAATTATAAACAGGCTTGACTCAGAATATTGAGATTTTCATTCTTAACTAGCACCCGTGTATAATAAGATTATTGTTAACGAATAGTGCGTTCGATTCGAAACTCAAACTCTGACCCTTTACGTGGTATATCTGAGTCGGTAAACACATACCGTACTACCAAGGCAGTAGAATATGTCTACCAGGCACATTCTAGTAATATTTATTTAGCGTGTGCCCAATAGATGAGAAGGTGCAGGGATTGTAATACTGTCCCGAAATGAATATTTAAAATTATTTAATGCGTAAGTTTATTATTATTTTATGAAAGCCATAACGGTGTTCAAAAAGAGAGTGAGTGATTAAACTCTCGACAGGAGAGAGTTGTGGTGTACGATTCAGTAACTACTTCATAAATATAAAAGTCATAGAATATTTTTCTTTTTAAAACTATCTTATACTGTTTTTTTATATTTAATTGAAACAGTATAACATGATATAGTCGATCATTATTATTATTCAGCTGGCATACACTTATTTTACATAAATATCCATATTTATTCCATGAAAATACGTCAGAAAGAAGGCGGTTTAATGTAAGTAAGAAAATAATTCTCTTATATAAGTATTGATTTTTCATAAAATATTTTAAAACAGGTCCAATTTCACCATGCGTCAATAATTCGTTTATCTTATATTCCAAAACGATTCTCCCTGTATTCTTTCGGTACAGAGCGGATTATAAATAGCCTAAAACACAACATTTGCAGTTTTAAAACAAAGCTATGACAACCTTAATAAATCTTGAAATCAACTTATTGCAATGATTAGCACGTATTTCAATGTTATTATTTAGTAATAGTGTTTTCAATTTAACTGTTCCGGTTTTCTGTCACTAAAACTAGGATGTATAAACTGCTTTGGTAGTGTAAGATCGAGGAGCAGATGCTGTGATTTCTAAGAAAATAAAATAAGTAACTCATCTGTAAGTTCAGATCCTGGTCCTGGCCATAATGTATCCAGGAGGAGTTTCCCTGACGTGCTCGAAATAGAAAAATTATAACTATTAAACTGAGCTATAGAAAAACGACTGAACAAAACCTGTACCTTTTTGTTTCTATGGATATACTTAATTTGTAAATATTGTATTGTTGGGTATGTTTCAGCTGTTTTCCTTATTGTCTTTAAATTTTTAACTGTGCAGGCATTTCTTACGCTACGTCTACTACTGAAAGGCAACAAAAGTCCCGTAAAACATAGTCGCACATTCTCTAGTTACAAATACATCAATAAACATATACAAATAAAAATCCAAACCACATGCTCGTTTGACATGGCATTTTACTATAGAGCTACATCTACAAACCTACATAACATCATATCAGATTCAAGTAGTCTGCCATACAATGCACTTTTAAATGTCCTCTAAGACTTATTACCAACGTTACTTCACGAACTACTAGTAACATTTTTGAAGGAAACAGGATTATACCCGACATTTTCCATCGCTAAGTAATAAAATAAAATCGATCTACATACATTCAAGATTTACAATCTGATATCTTCTTTAGGTAAATGACTATTCATAACTACAATCTAGGTTAGAGTAAACAGAAAAAACAAACTAAAGCGTTGACAAGCATAAGTCTGGAACTACAACATCCTTGTTGTGTCTATTTCATGCACCCTTACTCTAAAACATGCACTTAATACAAACTAAATACTAATTATTACAGAAGAACCACATAATACATAAAATAGCTTTGAAATATTATAAACATTTAACACATAATATTCCAACATTTATTCATAAACTGTATATTAGCCTACGCTTCTGAAACTTATAGATTTATAGTAAAGCGTACATAATTCAGGTTAAACTTTTTTTCAGGCAAATAATTTTCCACCCATATTAGAAGAATAGAAAATATATTTACTTTATGTGTATACGGATGTTATAACGTCAAGAAGTCTATCCTCTAAACAATGTTTGCAAACTAACTAACATGTTGGTTAAGTATTATTATAATTTTCACTTTGATGCACGATAGAAATATGTAAACGTACGGCTAGTAATTTAAACAAAAAGGTGTTGTTGCTACGGTTGTCGCTAATGCTTTGTTGTAGGTAATAATAACAGAAATGATAGAGTGATAATGAATGATTTATAAATAATAAAGAAAATATGAACTTAATGTACACCAAAGGAAAAGATTATATCGTTAACAGTTTAACAGTTTATTAGGAGACTTGAAACCTCTTACACACTTATACACTCACGGAACATAATACACAACATAAATCTCTCTCTCTCTCTCTCTCTCTCTCTCCCCTTCATGTCACTACATTTACTACTAACAAAAAACACTCTCAACAACCTCAACACACAATCCTACAATGTTACAAAATCATAACACTATCATACGCCAAACCACTTTCAATTATCCTCACGAATATAGGATCAACCATTAAGCTAATGTACACAGTTATAATATATTCTGATTCACATTTAGTGACCAAAAGATTACATTCTCTTAATAAGTGTTGGGTATGTATTCACTTGGTACCAAGGCAATCTGGTAGTTTTGAGAAAATTATATTTACAATATAGTGTGAATTTGGTTTAATTGATGGACTTCTACAAACTAATGATTAAAGATTAAGTCATATTAATTGTAACCACGTTATTATTACATAGTTGTTGTTTTTATATTTGCTAAAACTACGATGTAAACTAATTTTGGGAAGATGAATATTTAGAGACAAATCTTTAGTTTTTAAATAATTAATGTAACTCGTATTTAAGTGATTGTCTTGATCTTTGCCTTGGTACTTCTGTTGTGATTTTCCTCGTTCCGCGTGGTTAAGGACTTTTAACATTAAATTAAAAAATGTCCTGGTCCTTGTAAAACTTTTGGCCATCGCACTTGTTCCTGGTCCTGCTTTTACAACTCATCCTGGTGTGAGTTCAACGAGTTTTATACACTAAACTATGATTTTATGGATAAACAGTGAAGAACCTGTCCTTTTTTGTTTCCATGGAAATTAACAAATATTAATTAATATACAATTATTTATTATTCACCTGTTTTTTTATTTTAGTTTTTATTTTCACTTGCTTTTTACGTCATGTCTACGGCGGGCGATAAACCGTTTCTTGTTATCTGATTACCCAATCACATACATAACATAGAGAGAAATATGTTTCGTTACTCTTCTTACATAAGTGTGTAAATATTAACTATTACTGTTTTGATACAATATCCAGAGACACTGCTCGATGTCATGTTATGACTAGTATATCTGCAACTAAAAGAACCATCAGAGATTTCATCCAAGTTTTTGTTCTGATCTATCTAATTCCAGTAGTGTACATTACAGTGAATTTGAACTGCAATTTTACAGTTATTTGGGAAACACAAGTTACTACATTGATAAGTTATTAAGTAAAAAATCAATTATTTGAAACATTGGTGAGAAGGGGAGATTTTTGGAGAAGTGTTGTCAAAAGTTACATGTTTTGAATATAACCCCATGATCATTAAAACCAACAAAAAAAGGAAATTAAATAATTTCATCTGCTGAATGGCTCACACAACAAAGAAACATTCATTTCACAAATTTAAATTGTACATTATTGCACTTAAATGTTTAACCACAACTAAATAGATTTTAACATTTTCTTTGTTAAACTGAATAAATCCAGATAAATTTTGACGTCTGATACGTAATCTTTGAAGAATCTCGTGAATAAGTCGGAAGATTATTAAATGATTCATTAAGATTCACGATTCTTTAAAAAAATTACATACGTAGATTTTAAGTGCTAGATAAAACTATTCTTTTACATAGACAATAATACGTTTTTACATGGTGCATCCATCCATCGTTTAAACCTATCACTTAGAATGGTGTCTCAGGTTTTCTGCAGCCTGAGTGGGGTGGTTTAAAGGTTTCTTTGTCTGGCTAACTGTCTGTCTATTTAATTTCTATTTCAAAATACATTGCAATATTTTACGAAATATATGAAATTTTAAAATACCTTAATTTTTTGTACTATGCGATTTCCGCATCGTCAATATAATCATCTATAAATACAATTAAATCTTTTCGCTAACTCTCATCCAAATCCTATCAAGTGACATATTCCATGATCGATGTATCTGATGCCTATATAGAAAATAATAAAAAAATATGAAGTACATGTGTGAGAACGTTCTATATATCATGACATAAAGATAGTCAGAAATGCAATTTTATATTTTCCCGAGTTATAGTCTTTAATAACCCTAATCTGACTGTAACGATTTCATCCTCATCGATCATGAACAAAGTAATGCATGTGTGTTTTTAAAGCCCTAAATATATCGAACCCTTCAACTTGTAATTGATTCAGTGTGAATTTTTGATAGTATTATTGCTGATGTGACAAACTGTTATAACTCCCAGCCAGTGTAACATTCATACATGATAACCTCTGCATAATAAATACAAACTTACCGTTGGTGACGGCTTCCATATATCATCGTGCTACACTATAGTAATAAATCCTGGTCATTCTTAAAAATCTCATACCAAGTTTTACTTCAGTGAGGATCTGGTTAAATAAAACATTTAAAACTATAATAATATGTATCTTCAGCTGATGTAAACTTGAAGGAAGTCGAAATCGTAGAGTATCGAAAATCAAGGAAATATCTGTTGTATATTTAATATAATAACATATTTGTAAACCCTAGTTAATTAAGGTATCACGTTGGTATCACTGAGATACTAACGGATATGAAAAGGACTGTTAGCAGAGATCCAGTTGTCGATGTATCAGTGTGAGATATACAATTTAGTGTGCCAAACTATCCTAATAAATCAGTTATTCTTAAACGTGTGTGTTATTTAATAAATCGTTAATCCCATAATAGAAGAAGGAATCTAACATATCAACAATTATTTTTATCTGAGACACATTTTTCTTAACTTAACACAATTAAAAATTATCAAGATACACATAAATAACAGCTATTCACAATCAAACAATATGAAGTGGATAGTATTCGGACTGTATATGATGGTTGGCTGACATTGATTGAAAATTTATTTACGTATAACTTGTTTTTAAGTGTACTAAGCAAAGAAAATAAAATTCTTAATTTTCACCCTTTTTTCTCTCCTATTTCGAACTCCACAACAACTGGCATAAAGTATTGATTCGTTTATTTTTATGGTAAATTTGTCTAGTGATATCCAGGTTGAGTGTATAATACTAAGCAAATTGGCTAACTCCTGCCCTAACAGACCCATTTTATAGAAGTGCTCTTAAGAATAAAAAATTCTAAGAACTATTTTTATATATAAGTTTTTTTTTAGTACTGAAGGAACATTCGCTCGGGAGACGTTACTAAATTCAAAGCAACATCTTAATTTTAGTACGCGTAAACTGTATTGTAGGGGATATTGTATTATACAGGTAAATTTAATAACGAATATTGTGTTTTAATAATTCATTAAAAATTAAAATTCTCTGACAAGTTTAAAGATGCACTGATGCTGTTGTAAAGCTCTCATTGTTTACGAAGATGTGTGATTCGGTTATTCAGGCAATGGTTCAATCCAGCAGGGTGCCCCCTCGATCTTAGATCAAACATTATTCTCCAAAATAAAACAACACATAACAAAACAAAACATAACAAAAAATAAAGTTAAAAAATGTTTCTCAGAAACGGATATATAAATATATTTAATAAAACGATTTGAAAATTCACAAAATATTTGGATGAGTGTGTATGCTATGAAATATTGATAACTGATTCTCCATGTACTCTATGGGTACTGAGAGAATTATACACAACACCAAACACAAATTAGGGGCTTTTACACGAAACATAAAAATTAATTGTGTTAACTATATTTAATTTGTATTACTGTTAGCAATACCGATGAAAGGTTCCAGTGCTTGGGGCTGTGATTAATAGTCTTTAAAAATAGGACAAATATCGCTTTAGGTAACGAGTGATAGGGGGTAAAATAATTCTAATTAATAAAGAATGAAAGTAACTCATCCAAGTAAATGCTGATCCTGGTCCTGTTTCTAGCTGTCCCGCCGTGTTTCTAGTGGTATTTCCGGGACTTAATGTGAATTGAACAAAGTTTGAAAATTGAGGTGACATTACACTTTAGAATTATTTAAAAACATTAAATTATATAAATGCTGTATTGTTACCATGGATATAAAATAATATTTAATGTAAACTGTTGCTTACGTCTCATCTGTCACCTTATATCGCTGACGTCACGACTACTACTAACACTAATCAGAACGCTTGTTAATTGATTAACACATCACATACATTTAAGGAGGCAATCGTGTGAATAAAACATAGTTATTAATATTTCAATGAGTATTGTCCCTAAACTCAAGTTATGATTTATCTGCTACATTATTATTGATTAATCACAATATTCAGGGACACTATTCGTCATGAAATTTTTTACTATTATTGTTAATTATTCTATAATATGTAGATTTAAATTTCAAAAAATACTTCAGAAATCAACATAACTATAATTCGTCAATAATTATATTTAACTTTATATTATATATGCAAACTTTTGTATGTGTAATATTCCCGTTAAACTTACCGGACAGATTTGACTAAATTTGATATGTCCATTACTTAGGTACAAAGAAAACATGCGCTTTTGTATTTAAAAGTATTCCCTAAATATTTTCATGACATTTTTGTTTCATTTTAAAACTTCAACATGTATTTAGATTTAAAATTAACAATATAGTATCTCGCTGTTAGTCATATGACTCAATGCGATTTATCCCAATTTTTTTATTTCAGTAAATAAAAATCAAATGTCGTATTTAGATAAAAATAGTAATGTCAAGTACGATAATATGGTATTTATATAGATGGCACCAATGACATATTAAACCTATTTGCATATTATATATTATACTATCCTTATATTTAGCTTGTTGAGCATTTCCACAAAACGTATTTAATAGGCGAGTGTCTCAATAGGCAATAAGCTCGCATTGTGAGATAATATTGTACGTCGATTCATCATCATACAATAGAAATAAATTCCTTATGAATAAATAAAATCATCGTGCCTCATAATAAATGTATTACCTCAAAGTAGAGGAGACACGAGATATATTATTAATTACATATGATGTAAGCGTATCAGGTAAAAAACTGTTAGAGAATCCTACTTACTGTTTTATAATCATACGCTAGTAATAAATTTCTCACGAAGCATTGAAAGAATGGAAGTTCATAAACGAGTATAATATCTTAAATTATGATGTAAAGCAATCTAGATAAGGTATATTTTATACTATTATAAGCTAACTAATCTAGTTATTAAGAAAGTGAGTCCAATATATAAATTAATTATATTATTAAAAGAACCAATTAAAGGATGTTGTTCAAACATTGTTATCTAAGAAATAAGTTAGCAAGACAGTTTCATGCACACGCGATACACGTAAACGCCATATGTAGATAATAGGTCAAAATATATAGTGGAATGATAAATATCCTAGCATTTATGTGTAAATCTAAGAGCACAATGAACAACGCAGTTCATTTATTGACTAAAATATTGGTATGATGCAATACTTAAGTATTAATTACTTGTGGTAATAACTTAAAAACACGATTACTACCATTAGGTACATTTTTAAAATACTAAGGTTATTTTAAGCATAAAAAAACCTTTATACGTGCTGGGCGAGATATTAAATCTTTGAACATTTATATTTAGGCTACTTCTTTTAAAATTTATAATCTAATGATAAATACTTAATAACTAAACTATTTGCTTGTAAAACCTTTTTGAACCGTTATGTTGTAGTGTGCGTTTTAGAATGAAAATCGAAAAGAGGAATTTTCAGATTTATACTTTTCTTAAGAGTTTTTATGAGGGTGTTAAAGCACAGATTATATATTATTACTATTTTTTTATATTATTTATCAATATAATTAAATTTTATGTCAGCATTCGAGACCATTTTCCCATAAATTAATTACAGATTCAGTTTTGTTGCAAATAAAATCTTGCTACGCACAATTTCCAAAATTTTAAATGTGTATTATTGTCTTAGTTATTGTTTTAGAAAGAAAAAATTAAAATGGATCACCGTGTATGGTGTTCATCTGTGATACCCCCTTGAACAAATAATTCGTTGAATACATCCTAATACTGAAGGATTTGTCAAAGGTACATCATTGAGATATATTTGAAATCATGTGTAGCACACTATACACTGAATCTGCATGGCAATTCAAAAACTCATTTATAGCTTAAGAGTAGGTAAGGCGCTTTTTACTGAAGGGAAACAACAATCATCCTTAATTTTACAATACAGAAACGATTTAGATTAACACAACCATCTAAGACAATAACCGGGTCAGTTGGGTTACTTCCGGTTATAGCGAGACAGATTATCCTTTGGATGCAGGCCAACCATCGTAAGAATGAGTATTTAACCACCAGACAACAGCCCCAAACGTTAGTCCAGGTCTAATCCAGGAGATATAAAGCCAATAAAATAGCTCAGGCTGAAAATCACAAGACTCTCCGATCGAAAGACTGCACTGCATCAATAACTATATTCCCTCGCAGTTGTAGTCCCTAATTCAGTCACCTGTCAACAACATTCAGAACTTAACTATAGACATGAACTTGATAGTAGAGCTTCCTTGGCATAAAATGACCGAAGGCCCCAGGTGTTTCCCCCTTCCAATTGTGATAAGGGCAACCTGGGCCGGGTTAGCACTAAGACCAATCCTATAATACCAGTTAACTGCTTTATTCAGTGTTGCATTGGTCAATTCTGTAACTGGGGTTTTATAAACTTTCCTCTTTTATAAAAAGACCTCTACTCTTACAGCCCTAACCAGGTCGTCCATAGCAAGGAGAGAGGACGCTAACCTGGGGACACACTTGAGTGATAATTTCACTGAACCTTTAACCTAAATTAGTGGTGGTAATATTTCTAACTATTAGTAGGACCCTAAGATCCAGAAAACTCCTATACCACTGAGCTTTTATATATGAGCTCAGTGGTATAAAAAAGTGAGCTCATAACACTGATTTCGCATTTACAGAATTGAAACTTTTAGACTACGTTTTTTTTCAAATAGTTGTCTATACTATTTATCAACACCGAAATTAAACAGTTTAACATTATTTAGTTGAAAATTTTTAAGTTAGTCATCTAGAATATACTAAATGAATTAAACTCACTATATTTAGCTTAATGAAATTTTTGAAAGATAGCTCTTAGACATAAGTAGCAACATGCACATTTTACATAATTACCGATTTCTTATCAACTATTTAAAAACAGGCCCTATTACCTCCTGCATAACCAAATCTTTCGAAAGGATTAAAGCAGCCCAAAACACAAGTTTATCATCATTTATCAGACCAGGAAAATAGATATCTTTATGAATGATATATTCTTCACAAAACAAGAATGGATTCCAAACTTAATAATCAACAAACATAAAAATCTATTTACATTTTAATCGAGTTTTTAATACACGTGAGCTTCACTAGTGGTTAGTGCTGTGATTAATAGTCACTAAAACTACGGTGTAAACTGCTTTGGGTGGTAAGATATAGCACGAACGAAAACTTTTCATTCTTAATAATAGAATAAACTTGAAACTTACCATCATAGGCTCCGATCCTGGTCCTGCTTCTCGCCATTGCACCCTGTTCCTGGTGGTGGTTCCCTGGCTTACTGCGAGTTGACCTACTTTTGAACTACTATTGAATTACTACCCAACAAAATTTAAATAAAAAAAAGTAAAGAATGTCTTATTTTACCAGGCGAAGTTAGAGCTAAGAAGCCCTCTCTAACACTTAACCTGGGGACCAACGGCTTAAAGGTGACTTCCGAACCACCACCAATGGCCGGGCAGGCGGGCCGCTTGCAAGGACAGGATCGCTCAGCGGTTAACTATCCAAGCAGCGGCCACGCTCAACGTTGCTTGATCTGGTTATCTTGCAACACAAAGATTGGTTAAATACCACAAAGAAGAAATATATCTTGTTTCCATGAATTTTAATAAACATTACTTTAATATTTTTATTAGCTGAAGAGCTTTTTGCTTGAATTAAAACAATTACACGCCTAAAAATCCGATGACAGGAGTGATATCAGAAAAAGGTTGAGAGCTTTCGTAAGTCAGGGGACCCAAATATTGGAAGGCTAAAGAGGTCAAAATTTCAGATGATTCGGTATAATTTTTCATAAGTTCTAAACTACTGATCTAGGTATCGTGGCTCTCATAGGTTTGCAGCTTTCTGAATCCGTGAGTTTTGACATCATATCTTTACCCACAAGCTAGTCGTTTTAAAATCTGAGTCATTCACAAATAAGATGGTACCAGTGGCTGGAATATTTTATAGAAGAAATATAATATTCGACATTGGTAGTAATTTTCAGGTACTTTAGCTCTAGAAATCAATTTGTCCCAGAAGTTGGGATTTCTAGTTAAGGGAAGCTGTCAGAGGCTAAGATACTTACAAAGGTTCAGAATGCTTGCAAAGGGAATGCAATTCCAAAACTAAAAATGTTCGATTTTACAGTGTGTAGGGTATTCCACAGCTCAGATGTTGCTAAATATGGAGTCTTCCATAATCATGGATACGGACCGAATGTAAAGGCCAATTGGCCCAGGAGCATTAGTAAATGTTTTCAGAAATCTACCTACTCGATGAATCATAATACTCACATAATATTTACGTGTTGATAATAAACTTATTTTAACTCAAGAATTATTGTCGTTTTCTCTTGGCTCTGCGGCATTCGCTTCACTGGCTGAAGGTTTAATACTTTCGATCCACTTCATCTTCGAGAATTTATACGATATCTTCTCAATAGTTATTATTATTACTTCATCTTAAATCTGGTAAGTGGGTTCCAATGTTAAAAAGATTCTTGTCAAATTTACTTTAACACCCTCAACACAAGACCGTTACTGAGTATCCTCGTGTAAAAGCTCATCACGTGACAAAGTGGTGGCGGAGTGAGGTTGGTAAATGTCACTGTAACCTACAACCTCGTTATCACAGTGTAACTGGTTAAACTTGAGGTTTTAAAATAGACTAACTTGAAATAATGTATCCAGTTTTATTTCCAAAATTTTTATTTATGTAAATGTCGACGTAGTATAACATTAGCTAAAAGAAATAAATATTTGGTCATACGACAGGAGGTGAGAGCTAATTTTCATTTGCATACATAAACAAAGTGATTTTTATTGAATTTTATAGTGAAATTTCCTGTAATAAATAAATAAAACATTATCTTCACTAGTTCTAAAAGAGGTCAAAATTAGAAAGTTGTCTAAAGGTTTAAAACAAATAAAATTATTATATTGCAACAACAAATTAGTTTAACACATTTAAAATCACCCCTTATATACGAAAATGTTATATCGCCACCAGCTAAACATAGACAATGGGAGTAAAATGGGAACACACCTTACACTCCTCATTAGACATTACAATTGTTAGTTATATAACACTCACACTAAAACGTACCGTTCCAAACACATACTGCAGAGGTGTATATTCTACGCTTTAGAACTTATCCAAAAACACGAAAAAAAAGGATTGTGTGCAAAGTTGAGGGCCATTGTTCTCTTTTGTTTATTTTATTCCTATAGTTAAATATGCAAGATATAATGGTATGAAAACGTTTCTTGGATAGTAATGGAAGTAGAATTATAACCTACATAACATATCGTATACTAATACTATACCAATACTCTTGGGGATAAGAGAGAATTTGTTTAGTTTACCATTAGAAACATACAAAATTCTTAATTAAAGGATTAACAATCCAAATTGTCTTTTAGCAATTCATAATTTTAAATTTTTTAAATAATTTGTTATTTTATACCTTACCAATAATAACATTTTTACATTCACTTTTTATGTCCGAATAGGTTTCTGCTTTTATTACTACTCTTGAAACAATACTTACGATTGTGTTTTAATTAAACAATAACCTATTAAAACTGTCCATAAGTAGAATGCTAAAATATAAGAAATCTGCGTAGTATAAGCGGCTCCCAATTCAATCACAGATACCGCATTCTTTAGGCACCAAAGATGTTTGTTTGAGCGCCTTTATACGAGTAAGTATAATTCACTTTAGACAGTTGATAGGAATTTAACCGTATGATCGTTCTCACTCAAAGCGTTTTGGAGTTTACCTTTTGATTCTTTTAATAAATTTATTTGATAACGAGGAATGTTATTTGCTTGAATATCATTTTAAAATTACTATTTAATCTTAAGGAACCAAACAAGGCTTATTAAATGTCTAACATAAAACGATTCTACAGCACTTGAGTTGATATTTCTTATTATATAATAAATAAATGTAGCTTTCGTAAAAATATAGTCAATGTAGCTTTGGATTTATCAATAATAAATAATGCCAAACATTCCAAAGGTACAGTTAAAGACTGGAATGTGTCGAAATAGATATTTATGTGTCAAGACCACCACATCAACTCACTTTAAGACATGAAAGAGTGTGATTGCCATCACCTTTGGACCTTTTAGTGGTATGATCAATGTGTAAACGTGATTTAGCACCCTCGATGACAGATACCAAAGTAATTATAGAATTCTTCTAAAATTATAAAAAGTCTTTGATTACGACTGGTTGATCGAAAGTTCTAAGTAAGTTACAAACAGTTTACATCTCTCTTGCCTATTGTATGACAATATTTTTTTTTATTTGCCTAAAAATAGCACCAGAATAATTTGGCATAAAAATTTTTATTTAAAATTTTTTAAACTATAAGAAAACATTTATTTATCTAATAAACAGTATTTACAGAAAACATAAGGGATGAATATCAGTTACAATGTGTGACACATATTGCATGTAACAAAGAGTATGAGCAATTTATGGGTAACAGAACACTATTCTATATCAAAAGAGTCAAACAAAGCACGATAATATGCGGGTCTTTCGGAGAGTTCTAACATCGTAATGCTAGTCATGTGCAGCAAAAGTAAATTAACGGTCACCAACAGGATTAGAACCTGCGCTGTCTCTAACTCAGACTGAAAGTCCAACGTATAATTGTAAGCTCAAATAAGGGATTATACTACTTTATTTTAATTTTTTACTTTGTTTTCAAAATTAAGTTATAATTTTAAGCTAATAATAAATAAGCTTACTATTTAATTTGAAAATCTATTGCAAAAACATATGTTATATCATCTATATTTTAAAAATTTAGGATTGCACTGTGAAAACGGCATGAAATTTTTTAAATTATTGTAATTTTTATATAGAGTTATTCTTAGTATTTTATCGAAACAAATATCCACAGTAGTCACAAAAAGAAAAAAAACTACGATGCTATTTGTCATTATTTAAGAATGGGCTGCAATATTCTCCACAAAGGTTTATTATATTTTGATATGAAAAAGTTATTAGACAAAACTAATTATTTATATTAAAAATTTAATATTATAATGTGAATATGTAGGCGTAATATAATAAGTTGTTTCTATCACATCAGTTTTTTCTCTTATAAAATGTATTAGTGCTGTGGTTGCAATCTCAGCAACTAATTAAATAAATTAAAAAATACTATTATATTCTCTTCAAATCTGCACACTTAGAGTACTGAATGGATAAAAAAAACCCACATTAAAAATTGTTTTTTCTCTTTGTTCACAGAACATTCTACCGATAACATTTTATTATGATGATCTTCAGGAAATACATTAATTCGTTATAAAATCCTTCAAACATTAGAATCCTGTTAAATGTAAACACCTTATAGTTACATTATATGAACTATTTTACTGTTTTTTGGTGTGAATAATAATCATTAAAATTCGCATGTAAACTGCTTTGTCTAAGAAGAATTATAAAGAAAGCAGATAATTCGACTCTTAACTAATTAAAGTAACTCATCTGTAAGGACGTGCCTTGATCCTGGTCTTTGCTATCGTGCTCCTGGCGGAGAGTTTCTGCCGTCCAGCGTGTTGAACGATTTGAAAGTTAACTATAAAAAAACCCTGCCCTTGTCAACCTTTGTCATCGCACATGTTCCTGGACGTGCTTTTACAAACTAATGTAGTACTCGTATAAGTTCAATGAATTATATAAACATCACTTATGAATTTATCGAAAACTTTGAAATACTTGTACTTTTCTGTTTTCATGGATATTAAATTAATATTATATTTAATCCAATGGGTATGTGCCACCTGTTTCTTTTTATTTCTTTTAATAACTCATCCTTTGTCACAACTACTACTAACATAAAGCGAATGTACTCGTACAGCCAACACACCCTTTGCTTATATATTTCACCATTTTCTATTCCATATTTCTTTAAATTTAAACATAATATTCGAATAATAATTTCTACAATCAATAAAACGTAATAAGGTTTACCTAGTACAACAACTATGACATTATTGCAGTGTTAAATTCAATAAATAATTACTGTAAATTATTAGGTATTTCTTTCTATGTGTGCTCGTATCTTGTACAGTTTATTATTTTTATATAAAAGCTTTTTTAATTTGGCATATAATCGAATAATTTAAAAACTTTAGGGCATCTTTCTCTTCTAAAATGTTTAACGCAGTTTCCAGTACTAGTAACGCTTAGACATAATTTAGTTGTTATATTTAATAATAGTTATCGAGGATACATTAATTTAAAATGATTGCCATTTTTTGCACCCTACTTCAAATAGCCGGAAACATCTCTATTAGTCATAACATAGTGAAATTCATTGTATAGTGACAAATTTTACAAACTTTCTTAGGCAAGTAAGGTTTTTATTAGTTTAATTAATTCTGGGCTTCTTGAGTTGTATATCATCCTAATGTATAGTGTAATATTATTATCACAGGAATTAGAAATTGTTGTGAACAGTCTATTTGATGGAGTATTAGTGGCTATAACTTAATTTATACTTTTTATAATTTTCTCTAAAATAAATATATTAGTAGGAAGAAACCTGACATTTTCATATTTTAATTTTATGTAATTTTTTGTCTCTCTGGATGTCAAAAATGGACATATTAACAATCATAAGCTTTAATACAATACATAACAAACGTCTGCTTGTTTTAGATTATATTATAAAGTACGGTAGTATGAAAAGTACTCGAAGACATTATTGAAATTAATGAAACGTATAAAATTTAGATAGTAAAAAACATTCTTAAACATAAGATGTCCCTATGCGAATAAAAAGCGTGGGGATAAACCAGTTCTTCTCACCGGGCAGTGTTTGCGATAAATTAAACAATCAGCACCCTCCGCTTGATAACTCTTGCAGTCTGAGTTCTCACTGAGTAATGTCTCAACTCTCCAAGTCAATTAACCGACTCAGTTTACTCGACGGCTCAAGTAACATCGCAAAGCAAACGATTCACAGATAATTAGAGCAAGGATAAAATTTATTTAATTAATCTTTTCACAAAATGAAACTTTCAGTGTTACATTTCCTAAGACCATTTTAAAAGATCATCAAGTACTAATGCTCTATGGTATCATGCAAAAATTCAGTTCCTCATCAATTATGGATACAAAGCCTTTTTATATAAATTAGTGTTCAAAATATTTATGTATTAAAATTTTTACACTAATTTCAGATATTTAAAAGTCTATATCCATAATTGGTATATTTGGAAAGGTATTGTACCCTAAATATACCAATCGTAGATCTGAAAGGCTCTGCCCTACCGGCATTAAAAGTTTCAGTGTGAAACTTATTAGATATATTTTCTTTGATTTCAAACAGATGATTTCTAAGACTTATTATGTTTATCAGGAAGTTATTTTCTAACCACTCCAACTAACCACTTTAATGTCATTTCATTGCTTAAAACATATATCAACTAGAAATATATTTTCTTACGACGATTCTCGTTTATATTATACTAATTATTTTAAGTATCAATATGATCGCTCGTTAGCCAAAACCTATTAATACTACTTTATTACTTATTTCGAAAACATTGATACTTTATTTTAGTATATTTAGTGCAATAACAAATTACATGTTTCCGTTAGTAATTCAAAGACAGTTCTCATACATATAAACTGATGTTAGAGGAATTCAGATTACAATGATATCAGAAGCTAAATTTTTATATTTAGAAAAGTTTTAAGAAACACATATTAAACTTACTAATGTGGAAATATTCCATCAAACTTAGACAAAATGAGTACTAATTACACAGGTGCTACAAAAATGGACTATATTTCTGTAAAAGAGTAATTTAGAATTATTTTACTCAAAGTAAGTGAAATATCTGAATCTGTCTCACTAGTTATTATGTTCCCTTGGAGAAGAGTTGGCCCCTGGTGAGCAGATGTTAGTGATTATGCTGTCACACAATATCGGCGCTGCTACAAAAAAGTGTTTTGATCCTTTTACATTAGCAAAATAAAATAAACACAGGAAAGATTCTAAAGGCTCTTCCATCTTTAATGTCCTAAGAACAATCTGAATGTGACATAACATGATTGATGTTAGCCAAGTTATGTCATGTCCCGTACTATTCAGAGATGTGGATAATATTCGATGGATTAAATTATCACTACTGTAACATGGTAGGTATACCTCACACGGTGAGGCGTGTAACAGATTTCACAGAGGTTCATGTGAAATTTCCAAATTTATAACAATGCGATGTTAATAGAGAGACACACAATGAAAACAGGCTATTAACTTTTACAACCATTGAGTCGAAAAAGGAGGAAGTATGACAGTATACCGGGTGAGCCAAATACCATGGTTCCATAATCTTAGAACTCATTATTTCCTATTTAATATGTCTCATATGTGTATTATTTTTTAAAAATTTGAGACCATAGAGTTTTCGTGATAAATTCATCAAACGGTTTATTTGCTGTGTACATAAAACAATGAAAATCAGCTTTAGGCTTTGACATAACATATTTGACATTTTCTTTATTTTATCTTCCCTGGTAGGCCAGAGGTCCACTCTTCCACCAGAGCAGTCATCAAACAAATACAATCAGTTATTGTACATTTGAGTTGTAATTATAAATGTTATTATAAATATCTAACAATATAATGTTTGATTGCAGATTAATTTATGCTTATTTATAGATGCAATACTAAACAGATAAGAAACTAAGACAATAATCCAAAAAAGTACTAACAAATATATACTTACATCTAAAGTCAATCAATTATATATTATCAATACGTTATTCTTAACTCTTTAAAAATACTTTGTGACAATCTCTAATTCAACTCACTAATGCAATTAATTTTCTTATTATATTTTTCTGATAAAAATGCGAAAGTTTTTTTTTTCTTTGGTTTTCTCTTTATTTAATTTTTTTTTAGAATTGGAAACCAAAGCGGCCTAATCTCGACTGATGGTTGACTGATTGGTTGGTCTGCCAGAAGAGATCAGATTGCAGATCTCGAAACGTAGTGTTACTGATTTTTTATTTCAATGAACGATGGCAAATGTCCGAAAAATCCTGTTTCCTTCACAATCCTTCCATCGTTCAAAAATAACGTTCAAACAAAGAATGGAGGTTCAAAGTTCTGCTTTAAGGAAGGCGATGTGAAGAAAAATAAGAGTTCGGTTTAGAAGTATCTTTCCCACGACCCGTCTCTCTGTGTGATAGGACGTATCGTTCAAGGTCCTGAATGTTTGAGAATTAATTTTTGTCCTGCCTGTTCCGTTTACTCATCTGACCTGGCTCTAGGGAGTTTCTATTGTTGTCAGCCTAATGTGAGAAAGCATTAAAGGCTCGTTGCTATACGTTTTCATGGGAATAATCCTAACAACCATGTGGGAGTAATCCATGTCACAACAGGAGCATTTTCATTTCGCAGTAACTCGGTCTATATACCACACTGGATGAGTTTTATAGGGTTATAGCATCAGACTTACAATTCCTTTAATTTTTTTAATAATTCAGTTCTAGCAACGAAATAATGTATTGGGAATATAGACTTCATTCCTTGTTGCTCAGTAGCTTAAACCTTTAGGAGAGTTAAGTAAAGTGAGACTCTTTATATGTAATAAATGAGAAATTATCACTAATATTGTATAATATTTGGGTAAATTTTTGGGTGAAATTGTAATAGACTTTAATGAGGTTGCATGAAAAATTTAAACTTTACAGCTCACATAGTTTTCGAGATATCTTGCTGGTAGATAAACAGACAATCATACAGGAAAGACATGAATACATACACGGGGACAAAAGAAAAATCATACGAACTTACTAAGTGAAAGGCTTCTATGACGCTCAGCCCTAACTCCAAGGTTGGACAAAGCCATAATATAATTCATATTTTGCACTAATTCGAAACACAGTAGCGCCATCATGGTAGGAAGGGCTGATTCAATGTGAAT
This sequence comes from Homalodisca vitripennis, assembly GCF_021130785.1. Lineage (NCBI taxonomy): Eukaryota > Metazoa > Arthropoda > Insecta > Hemiptera > Cicadellidae > Homalodisca > Homalodisca vitripennis. The sequence continues at coordinate 178,083 of NW_025777290.1, forward strand.
GTTGAGTTAAGCTCCAGTTCACCTTCTTCTTACGTGAAGCAACTGAAATAAAAGTTTTGCACTCAAAACAATCTTACGTACAATTAATTCTTCCACACATAACCCTGCTATAGTGAGAATGGATGATTCAGTGAGGAAGGCTGTGAAAGTTAAATGTCGAAGCGATATGGGGTTTCGTTTTATTAACCTTTTTGATTCTCGTCGCCGACTATTTTTGGACCCCTTTAGACGAACATGACTCGAGATTTAAGACATCTGCAACAGCATCAGGTTGTATACGCTGCACTAAGAGGAAGGTGAACTGGAGATAAATCAACATAGACATTGAATCAGCCCGTCCCACTATGTCTGCGTTATGAGTGGAAGACTCAGTAGTTCCACCGTGCTTTTGGATAGTGTCAGTCAACATCGCAGAGCACTTAGTTGTGCACCTGATGAGACATGAGGATACAGCGTGCATTATGAAAGTAATGTGAATTTGTGGAAAAAACTTATTTATTCATCCGATTGGTGCAAATGGTCAAAATACTTTAAAATAGTCTTGCATAAACACACCTGGGTAGACAAATTCTGCCACACTTGGAAAGCACCCTGGAACTCCTCGACTGGAGTGCCTCTCAGGAGCTTTAAAACTGGAGCTTGGATGTGCTCCACCCACTCCCAGTGCTTTCTCTTCATATCTCTCTCTTCAGTAAGTGGAACAAAAATATCACACAGGCCGTGTGGTTTGTGACATTTTCATGGTGGATCTTGAAGATGACTTTATCAGCCCGGACGCGGGCGATCCCGCGTTTCGGTCTCGAGCACCTTTAGGTAAAATACTGCGTTGACAGCTTTCCTTGCTGCACAAACTCAAAATGGACGATTTCTCGAACGTCAAAGAAGGTAAACAGCATTGTTTTGATACAAGACTTGCTCATATGCACTTTTTTGTGTTTGGGAGAGGATTCTGTGTGCCACTGGGAGCCCTGCCTTTTGGATTCTGGATTTAAATATGTACTGATGCTTTTGTATAAAACAAATTGCTAAAGATGTGTGCTAGGGTTATTCAGGCAATGGTTCACTCCGGCAGGGTGCCCTCTCAATTTAGATGTTTACCTGACGCATTATTCCCCAAAACTACTTATTTTATTTCGACATGAAACAGAAATTGTATTAATAATATTACAAAGGGAAAATGCAATATGTAAATCTAGCATTAGAATCTATTTAGGTACTCCTAATAATTTATAATTTTGGTGGGTCTGTTATTGTCTCTTGTACTCTGAAAGCGAGCTCTGGTGTGAATTTCAGTAAGTAATAGAATGAGTTGAAACTTCTAGAACAAATTTATTTCACATTGTTTTGGCACTGAGTTTTTAAAAATTATAGTATACAAGTTAAACAAAATTAGTTGCTCTTGTTATATTTTAAATAAAAAGCATTGACTAAGTACAACTCATCACGAATATCTTGCTTACGAGAAATGCTAGAAAGATTGCTGCAAAAAACAAGTATGAAAATGTCTCCCATTAACAGTTATATATATTTTTGATAACACTACGTGAAACTTCCAATATATGTTGGCATCTCAGTAGTGTAAAATAATGTAAACTGATTCTCCCTGTACTATTTGGGTACTAAGAGGATTATATATAACACCAAACATAAATTAGTAGCTTTTACATAAAACATAACAATGCAGTGTTTTAACTATTTTTAATTTGTACTTCTGTTAGCCCTACATATTAACTATTCTGGTGTTTTGTGCTTTAAATTATGGATAAAACTAGAATGTAAACTGCTTTGTGTAACGAGAAATAGTGAGTAAAAACTATGATTTATATTGAATTAACGTAACTCATACCTGTAAGTCCTGGTCCTGACCTGCTTCAAACCATCACATCGTGTTCCTGGTGGTACTTCCGTGACTAACTATGAACTCAACGAAATTTGAAAAATGAAGCGACAAAACACTTTAGAATTATTAAAAACATTAAATTGTAAAAGCTATGTTGTTTCCATGGATATAAAATAATATTTTATGTCAACTGCTGCGTACGTCTCACCTCTCTACTTATATTGCTGACGTCACGACTTCTTCTATCACTAGACAGAACGCTTGTTGTCTGATTAACCAAACACATAAATTTTAAGGACAGAAATGAGTGAATAACACATAATTATAAAATGTACAATAAGACTATTCCCTGTCTCAAGTTGTGATGATTGTGCTACATTATTAGTGTTTAGGTACAATATCCAGTGAGTCTATTCGACACAACGTTTTTACTATAAAAATAACATAACTCTAAGGAATCTTAAATATTCATATTTAAGATTTAATTATGAATGCAAACTAACTGTTTTAAAGACATTTCGATTTGTTATAATACTATAATACATATTCACCTAATGTGTACAATGTTAACAAAATTTTATGTGTCCATTACTTAAATTCAATGTAAATGTATGCGTATTTTTATTTTAAAGAATTCCCTAAAATGTTTAATGAAATTAACTTCAAATTAAATCAATTGTTAACACTTAGCAATTTAACAGTAAGATGAAAATCGTATTAAATATGATTAAGCACTTATATAGATGGCAGCAATAACACGTTAAACCAATATGCATATTCTGCTATCTTCTAATAACATTGTTTATCTTGCGGGATATGTCCCAAAACGTTTTTAATAGGCGAGTGTCTCAATAGGCAATTAAGTCACATTATTAGATAATCCTGAAAGTCGATTTAATATCAAGCGATAGTTGTAAACTCAAATTAACACAATACCAGTGGCTCACAAATAAATATAATAACTCGAAGTAGAATTGACACACAGGAGATATTATTATTACTCATTATGTAAGCGTCTCAGGTACAAAGCCTCATTGTGAGAGAATATTATTTCACTTTTATATCAGCATACACTAGTAATGAATTTCACACGAAGCCTTGAAAGAATGCAAGCTTATAAATGAGTATATTATCTCAAATAACAATCTTGATAAGATATTACATTTTGAAACGTTATTAGCTAACTAATCTAGTTATTAAGAAAGTAGACTCCAATTTATAAATTCATAAATCATTAAATAAACCAATTAGAGGTTTTTTTTGAAAATTGTATCTAAGAAATAAGGTAAAAAGACTGTTTATTATGCACACGTGAGACACATTAACGCCAGATATGTATAATAGAACAGAATACATAGTGGAATGATACATAACCTAGCAATTTTGGATACACTTAAGGGCACAATGAACAACGCAATGCATATATTATCTAAAATATTGGCATGTTGCAATCTTTAAGTGTTCATTAATTGCAGTAATAACTTAAAAAAACAGGAACTACCATTTAGTTACAATAAAAAACTAAAGTTATTTTGAAGCATAAGCAAACCTTTTTCCTTGCTGCGCATCATATTAAATGTTTATAAATATGTATTTGGGCTACTTCATTTTTAATTTATAATCAAATGATAAATATTTAATAACTCATGTTTTTTTAAGCCTTTATAAACGACTATTTTGTAGTATGCTTTTTGGATTGGAAATTGAGAGGAAGAACTTTCAAATCTATACTTTTCTAAAAAGAGTTTATATTTTGAGGTTGTTAAACCACAAAGTATAAATTATTAAAAATGTTCTAGTATTCTTTCTCAATGTAATTAAACTGATGCCCACATTTGAGACCTATTTTTCCATGAATTAATTACAGTTTGTTTTTCTGTGAATCAAGTCTTACAACGCACAATTTCCAAAATTTTAAATGTGTATTATTTCCTTAGTTATTGTTTTATAAAGAAAACCTTATAAGGTATCACCGAGCATGGCGTTGATCTGTGAAGCCCCCTTTGAACAAATCATTCGTTGATAACCTTATAATTCTGAAGGATTTGCCAAAGGTAAATCGTTGAGATTTGTGTTCTAAAATCATGTATAGCACATTATACACCTGAATCAGCATGGTTATTTAGCAACTCATTTATAGCGTAAGATTAGATAAGGCCCTTCCCACTGAAGTGAGTAAACAGTTATCCTCAATATTACAATACAGAAATAAGCTAGACTAAGACAACCATCTAAGGCAGTAACCGGATCAGTTGGGTTACCTCCGGTTATTGATTACAATAGATCAGGCTGTAAACCACAAGACTCTCCGATTGAAAGCCTGAACTGCATTAGAAACCGTATTCTCCTAGCAACACCTCTTCCGTTGTGGTCCTCAACTCAGTCACCTGTCAACAGCAACATTTAGAACTTAACTTGAGACATCAACTCGATAGTAGAGCCTCCTCGGCAAGAAGGACCGATGGCTCCAAATGATGCCCTTCTCTAAAGTTGACAAGGGCAGCCAAAGACAATCCTATTTTACCGTTTACTGCTCCCTTTAGGTTATTAGACGTGACTGAGGTTTCAATTTACCAGTTACTAGAATTATCACGTCATCACATCTGCATACACCTGTGCCAAAAGACCTGTACTGTTAAAGACCTAAACAGGTCGTCCATAACAAGAAGAAAGGACGCGATCCTGAAGAGAGCCTTAAGTGGTTCTTTCACTGATCTTTCACCCCAAATAGTGGGTTTAACGTTTTTAAATATAAGTAGGAATTTGAGATCCAAAAATTTATGTACTGTTGAACTAAACAACATAAAAAAAAACAACATTAAATAAACATCATAAAAATAACATCATGTATAAAAACATTGTCCTCGGGAAATGAGCCTGCATGGGCTATGATGCCTGTGCGCAGACTCGAGTTGCTCACGCCTGAAGAAATAACGGACTGGATATAATTAAAAAAAATGAATATAAATATAGTACAAAATAATACACCATTACACACCACACACATACATACACACACACATACATATATACATATATGCATGCACATACACATGCGAATATGCAATGAATATATTAAAAGGAAAAAACCGCGTAATTTTGATTTGTACCTGTTTTAAAGCATTGAATATTATTAATTTTTAAAACATATACATATTAGCAACAATGGTAATTAAGCAGGGTCACCGCAGATTATAATAGGTTAGTGATAATGAATGATGATGGGATAGGAGTGGTGGCTGTTTACATGTCAAACTGTCCGCCCGTAGTTCGTAGACAGCACCGCCTCGGCCTCCTCAATAGACAATGATAATAACCACTGGTTAACTTTCCTTTTGAAAATAATTGTAGAAATTTCATTGAAAAAACTAAAATTTGGAAACTGTTTACTCATATTTATAAAAAGCACGTGAGCTAGATAGTATGAGTTGGTGTTAGAATAAGATTTAGTTAATTGCAGTGGTAGAATTCCTGTTGATCTAGAATAACGTGTGTTATGTTACTTTAAATATACATGAAAATTTTAGCTATATAATTTTGAAAAATAGAGAGTTTGGAAAAAGTTTGAAAAATGATTACAGTAGGCGTCAATGTATTAGAGTCCAGATATATTTTGATCAGTTTCTTAGTAAAAAATATATTAAATTTATACATTGCTCATTGCTTGCAAATTTTATTGGAATTTAAAACATGCTGAGAAGTGTTTTTATTATTATATTTAAAAAATCATACGTTTTTATAGTTTAAGAGAAATTTTTTTTAATAAATAGTTAAAACAGTCATTTGATTGAACTATATTTTATACCCCTCTCAAAAGAGACCAAATCTACTCTATGACTTAAGCAGATCGTCCACAATAAGGTTTATGGGGATTAGAAGCGATTCCATCCTTAGGGAAGCCCCAAAATAGTAGTTCTACTCTTACAATTCTTATCATTATCAAGGACCTAAGGAAATTATCTAGAATATTTCTTACTTGGTATAATTAAAGTAATCCATGTACTTATTTAACTTTGATTATTGGAAGTCTTGAAAAGAAAGAGAATACACTAATGCAGGTGTCACAATATACTATATTCCGAGGAACCAAACACTAGCTCCTTGGAAAATCAAGACCTTTCAATTTAGTAAAACCAAGCTTACTGTGTGGCTGTTAAAAATAATGTTATGAATTGTTCTTATTTTTAGACTATCCTATGAGAGTTATCGTTTTCATAAGATGAAGATTAAAAAGACAGCAACATGTGGTAAAAAGACAGCCTTCAACTTTCAACAAAGTCTCAATTCTTTTTTATAATAGTTTAAGCTTTTCGTGGATTTTCCATATCGGATATTTGATAAAATTTGAGAATTTTAATGGTTAATCTGAAACTAAACGGATTTTAATCAAAATCATTAATTAAGAATATTTAATAAATAAAAAATAAACGTCTTTGGTTATTTGTATGATTTAATAATACTCTTATTTAATTGATATATATTTGTTGCTTATACCATTTGAAAAGAATGAATTTTGGTTATGAGAACCGTGAAATAATATTTTAGAGGCTCGATTAAGAAGGACCACTTCACACTAGGCAGTGAAGACGCCGAACACACTGATTTTAACAAGAGTTCATCAGGTTACACATAATGAGTTTATGAACAGTGCATATTCAAATAAAGTGCAGAAAATAAACAGTTACCTTTGTTTTCATGAGAGGTACCTAACCGTAGTCTGCTGTTGTTGAGGGCCAGGTTGTGATCAGTAAGTGTGGAAATAGGCTGCTGTCTTGTCGGCAGGCGTGAAGACGGAAGATGTCCTTCACGGATTCACTCACGCACAATACGACCGCAAACGAATAGTTCATAACACTGTGGCCAGTCCTGTAGAGCACGGTAGACGCGGGTGTCCGGGAGCAGAGACGTTCTGGTAGAGATTGCCAATCCAGAGCACTGACTTTAATGTTAATGTAAATGTACAACAAATAGAGATAAACTAATATTTAAATGAGAGAGTAACACATGGGGGAGAGAGTAAGTATGGTAAGCAGTGGCTAGAGTGTACAAAAGTGCCCCAGGCGAGACCGAGAGTATAATGAGCAAGCGTGCCTACGCTTGCAAGGTCGATAAGTCAACCAAGTGTACAGTAAACAGCTGATTCGTAGTCAAACATACGTTCTGGTAGAGATTGCCAATCCAGAGCACTGACTTTAATGTTAATGTAAATGTACAACAAATAGAGATAAAATAATATTTAAATGAGAGAGTAACACATGGGGGAGAGAGTAAGTATGGTAAGCAGTGGCTAGAGTGTACATAAGTGCCCCAGGCGGGACCGAGAGTATAATGAGCAAGCGTGCCTACGCTTGCAAGGTGGGCAATTGATAAGTCAACCGTTGTGATTGGTTGGTGAGTGTACAGTAAACAGCTGATTCGTGAAACAATGGTTCATTGGTCTGTCACTGTACGTGAATATTTTAATCCAGTAAGGAATGGTATTGTAGGCACTAGGCCGCAGAAAGAGATATAGAATTAATGTAGTATATACAGTTTAGTAAAATAAAGGCAAATATAGAGTATAAATTGCCCCAAAAAATATATACATAATTATTGTTCAATAAAAGTAGCCTTTTCATATTAGGCAATAAAAAAACAAGTTATTTAATGCAATAATACTTAACACCATTATTAAAGTACTTTACTCCAGCAATGATCCCTCTCGATTTAGCAGTTCAGCTGGACGCATTATTCTCTACATCGACTCTTTTTTTTATAAAAATTATACTATTATTTTTAATTACTTACAGTAAAAGATTGAATATTTTTATTTATATTGGAACCTAATCAGACGTTTCTATTATGTATAACTTCCCCTTCTCTTATTTACTGTTCTGTAGAAGAGATCAGGTGTTCTTTTAGGAACTAATTAAATAATTAAAAACATATAGACCATATTTCTGTTATAGTCCGCAAAATATGTTTTTATATTTATTGAATTTAAGCAACCAAACATAATTTATTAAGGCATTTTAATCCTTGTGAGCTAGCATACACCTACTTCAACTCATTTTAGTACTGATCCTATTTGAACATGCCGGACAGGTTGTTGTAAGACATAAGTTATAAAAAGCTTTTTATAAACATATCTCTTATCCACTAGGCCAAAATTGCTCATAAATTACTATGATGTAAGTCAGGATGATAATTGTTAACATATTATCTCTGTACGCCTTTGGTACAGAGGATTAAACAACTTATTATATTAATTTAATAGCTGTTCTACGTAAAGAAAATGGATTATGAAATAATATTAAAATGTAGAAGTTTACTTTCCTTTGCAACCCCGAAATTATTTTATTTAAACTTAATTATTCCAGTGTTTTTGTTGAGAATAATAGTCTAGGGTGTAACCTGCTTGGCATATCAATAGATAGGGGAAAATATGTATAAATGATAAAAGCAACTGATCCGTGTGATTCCTGATCCTGGCCCTGGACCTGGTCCTGCTTCTGGCCATTACATCATGTTCCTGGTGGTGCTTCATTTACGTGCAGCTAGTTGGTGCGACATAAAACTTTTAACTGAAATAAAAACATGTAAACACTTGTATCCTCTTTTGTTTCCATGGATATTAAATAATTTAAAGTATACACTGTAGTATTTCATTGAGGTTTTATTATTTTTATTTTTATCTTGACTAGCTCTTTTAAATTACGACGACAGTTAATCAACATTCTAACTATCTGGTTGGAAATAAATATTAGATTTTCAAGAGATAAACGTGTAAATACAAAAAAAAAATAATGTTGAATTATTAATTACAACAAGATGTCTATAGAAAGATTCTTCCATACGTCCTTGGTAAATGTCCATTATGTGCATAGTCTATGAGGAAGAAAAATTCCTTATTTAATCAGATATAAAACAACTAGAAAGGTTTATAAAACCTTAAAATATGCTTCCCAATAGGGTGGTATATATAGTTTAAAATAAAAGTAACATATACCTTATAAATAATTTTAAAGATTTGCTGCTTTTTCTACGTTATAATTTACGCGTTAAAATACTAAAGTTTATATATGAAATAAAGGGACACTTACGATGTAAAATTTTACAATGTTGCTCTTAATTTACCTTCATTTGCAAACACGAAACCTACTTAGGTTTTGAAACCTTTGACTTGGTATGATTTAAATAATCTAAAATAAAGTACACCCTTTAAAATCTTTCAAATCGTAAAGCAAATCATAGTACTCGAATGTGAATATTCGCTGTACCTGATCGACTATGAATATTCGATAGGAAACCCTTACCTATCGAACCCTGTCTGGAACCCTTACCTTGTTGGTCATATTGATAGGCTTGAGAACATACAGAACCGCTTCATTCGTTTGATTGGGCTGCGGCTGGGCTTTGAGTACCGTAATGTGCCGGTTGATGACCTTCGAGTTCAGTTTAACTTGGAACCTCTCCATTCAAGACGTATAGTTCATGATCTGCTTTTCTTGAAGAAGTTGATCTGCTCTGTCATTGATGCACCTGATCTGCTCGAATTGCTGGACTTCCGGGCATCACGTCATCTTCGTCACCCCCAGCTGTTTGCAAGGCGGCACTACACCACACAGTACATGTTCCACAGTGCTTTTCCACGTCTTCAACGCCTGGCAAACAACCTCCCCAGACATCTGGACTTCTTTAATATGAGCTGTGATGCCTTCAGGAGAGAGTTGAGACTAGCCTGTCATGACTTACATATCGTCTGATAACTTTTCCCCCATTATTCTTGTTGTGTTGCTCTGTTATTGTTTCTGCTTGTTTTTTGTTACACATTTATAATTACGACTGTGCCTCTTGGTTATATATTTACATTTTATTGCTTGCATTTGTTGTTTTTCTAGTTTTTTTTTCTCTGTTGGTACCTATATATATTTTACTCTTGTTATTTATTTACAGTATTTTCCCCATTGTTGTTTACTTTATATAGTTTATTTGCACTGTTATTATTTATCTCTTTATTTATTCATATGTCACGTCTTAGACAGTAATGTGCATGCATTTAAGTTAAATATTTTTTATTTTTTCAGGTTTTTTATTTACCACTATCAGTCATTAATGTTAATATTTTTTTACTCTTGTTATTCATTTAAAGTTTATCTTTCATTGTTGTTGATAATTGTATAGTTTATTTGCACTGTTATTATTTGTCTGTTTGTTTCTCCATATGGTATCACACCTTACAGTAGTGTATTAAGTTAATATTATCACTAATTTATTATATACTTTCACTAATTTTTAATATAATTTATACTTTCTTATTACATTATTTATACGTTAATTATGCCTAGATCTGATTTAGAGTCCAGTTGCATGTTTGGTTTGGCCCTTTTGTTTAAGTATGATTTAATCATCTATTATAAGTTAATAAATGTAAATTGGTTTTTGGCCGTTGGAAGGAAATAAATAAATAAATAAATATTGAAAATTTCATTTATGCGGAAATCCAGGTGTATGTAAAATGTAGCGTTGATGCTGTAATATTGCAGAGGTTAATTGTTGTAAGGTAAAAGTTATACCATTGTTATGGTAAACTCTCTACATGTCTATATTAACTATATTAAACGCTTTTATTTAATATATCATTGTCGATGTAGTTTAAAAATCACACGTGTCGCATACTTGTAGTTATGTGCAGTATTGTGCATATTTTTGTGTTAATTAAAAGAATAAAATTATTTTTTAGATATAATAAATTCCGCGTAAATATTTTAGATATAGTTATGCTTACTAGTTCAAACTACAAAAGTTACTAGGCGGAATTAAAAAAAAAAATTATGATACACAGCTAAATACTTTGGATCTTACAGACTAGAGTACGTGATGTCCTGTTTACAATTACAAATAAGACTTTATGGACATAGTCTTAAATGATTTTATGGATAGGAGAGAAGAACATAATTAAAAAGCTTGAAAGGTTAAAACGTTGTAGAGTATAGGATTTGCCTAACTCACCGAATTTGTCATCAATCTGAACTATATCTGATATAGATTTTTGTATTAGAAGAAGTTGATATCCCTGACTATACCCTACTTAAATCTTTCACAAAGACTTTAAAAGCTCTTGAATAGTTTTTAAATAAAGCAGGACTTTCAGAAGTTCATCATATATGTGTCTATATTAACACTGGAAGGAATGTAAATTACCATATCTCTCAATAACAAGCACCAGACTCGGGAGACATCAGGACACATCTCAGCTAGATCTGGTGATGGTAGCAATAATCTAGCAGGAGCACTGATGAGAGGCTTGTTTGTCTTGATCCCTACCGGACAGCTTTAGTAATTACACTCAAGGATACAGGGCTTGGGATTAGGGGCAATAATATTGATACGTAATTTATATTCCTTTTTGACAAAAAGATATATTTTTTTAGCAATTCGTTTTTCATGACCAAATTTTATAATAGTTTGAGAGAGACATCTGGTGTTAAATGTAGTAACTATTTGATTCAATTGAACATCACGGACCATATCTCCCTCAAAAATGGTCATCACAGTTTAAACCAATATTTAATGTATTAAATAAACATAAGACAGTTAGTGGTTTTATACATAAACACTTAGCATAAACTGATTTAAACTCAAGGTGAATAATTATCCTACTGCAAATTGCCAGAAAAATGTCAACCATATATATTTTAGGAAATTTTTCTCCTTATAAGTTTTAAAATATTTAGCAGATATATATGTACGAGAAAATACAAAGTGTTACTGAGATTGGTCATGGAATTGCTAAGTTCTGAATTGATTCTTTCTGCACACCATGGGTACAGACAGAATTAAATACAGCCCAAGAAAAGGTTCTTTCTGTATTTACACACAGATTACAAAATATTTCATTAATAAAGCAAATTCTAAGAAAAGCGAAAACCACGAAATTAAAACATATGCAAATAAAATAAAATAGAATTTACTCCATTATCATTACATTTGAACTGTTTCTGTGTTTTGTGCTGTAATTAATACTTTCTAGAACTATGATGTAATTTGCTGTGGGTAACTATGAAGAACAACTTAGATCTCTATATTATAAAAGTAACTCATCCATGTAAAGCCTGGTCATGGCATTGAACATCTCATCTTATTCTAGCTGATGTTTCTCTTAAGTGTTACGCGTTGAATGGATACTGAACACAAATATGTAGAATTATCTAAAAACCAGTCAATACATTACCTGTCCTTTGATATTTCAATCGATATTAAACAGTTTTTGTACGCACGCTTCACGTGTTTACCTTAATTTTCTATTAGCAACATTGCTTCTTTACGCCATCACTAGTACTGACAATAAACCAATTTTTCTTATGTGATTGTCTATACATTCTATAAAAACAAATGTGTGTTTAAATAATGTAAATTTGATTTCTGTCTTAGGTTATGGTGTATATGTTAATTGATAAAGAGTGCAGGAAAAAATATAAACTGTTTCCCCCTGTACGCTTTGGGTACAGAATGATAAAAATAGCCTAAAACTAAAGTTTAGCAGCTTCTACACAAAAGGAACATAGGGAATTTGTTAATTGCTATAACTATAGCACACAAAAAAGAAAGGATTATAACATTTAATTATATAATATATATTAAATGATGATATGTATGGTTTGTGATCACGTTATCATTACATATGAACTGTTAAAGTATTTTTTGCAGTGATTAATATTCGCTAAAAATATGAAATAAACTACTTTGTGTAAAGAGAGATAGTAAGAGTAGATATTGTGATTTATAAATAATAAAAGTAAATAACTCATCCTTGTAGATCCTGGTTCTGCTCCTGGGCACCGCATCCTGTTCCTGTTGGTGGTTCTACGACTTACTGAGAGTTGAACTACTTTGAACGAGGAAACTGAACTGTCCAACAAAATTTTAAAGGATTCTCAAAAGTTTTCCTTGCAGTTTCTATGGAAATCTAAAATTTTAATAAATATAACTGTTTGATATATTCCAGCTGTTTCATTTATTTTAATTTATATACTAAACTAAATATTTTTAGATCACGTCTTTTACAAACATTTATCCGACCAACACACAAAAACCATTACCATTTCTTATTATCAGATTATTATTACCTATATTCTGTGCCGAAACACGTGGAATAAAACAAAGATTTGTTGTCCGTATTTTGTCATGGTGACTGAAATAGAATATACATGGAAAGAACTATTTTAAGGTGTTGTTTATGTACATATAAAAACCTCCGTATATTTTACAAATATGCTATGACATGATTCAAGTAATCTATATTACAGAGCACTTTTCAATTTCCGTACAAATTTGCAACATCAAAAAACATCATCTTGTGATTTAAAATATACTCAGGTTACGTGTCTATACAGTGCAAGTAGGATCTTACCTCTAGACCAATCGTGATCGTAAGTTGATTTTTACAACATTAATTATTTTCACAATTCTCCTGGAACACGTTTCAAGTAATAAATTATAATTACGATGAATCTATTTAATTATAAATGTGTATTGCTATAACAACTATTAAACTTATAAAAACGCAGTTAATTCCAGTTTATACTACATGAGTATTTAATTTAATTTAATAGTGTTTTGCTTTTTTTACAGTGTAGTACGAGCTGAATGTCTTAGTCACGTTTTGTCTATAGTTATACAAATGAAAGTTATGATAACTGAGTTGATTTTTACCACTTGCCAGAGCTAAACAATGTTTATTCTTTAGGTTGCAATCTCCAACACTGTCCTCCGGGGTAGTTTCTGTTGGGATCCTTCTTCAGTGTTCATGCCCGGTAATCAGACCCAATACTAGAGAATACAGTGATCTTACCTACGTAGGGACCAGACGCTACCCTAGTGAAAGGTGATTGCAGAACCAGCCTACTCATCCTTGGACCCGGATGGTATTCCCACCTTCTCGCATATTGGTGCGAACCCACATCGGGACGGCCCTAAAGGATTCTCTCCTAAAAGCAACCTTGATCATGTCACTAGTGTATAAAACATGCGTTGACGTCACTGTAGTTGAATCTAGAAGAAGAATATTCTTCCGCAAAATGTATGGAGTATTTCAGTCAAGTAGTATTGCGAAGTTTGCTTCGTCTTCTTTTTTCAGAGAATACGGTTGGGCTCTATTAGAGAAAATATAGTTATGCAATAAAGTAGTAAAACTTAATTTTATTATATACAAAAATTATTAAAATAAAAATGTTTTCACTGAGTTATATGTTTTAATATACGAACAGGCACACCCTGTGATAACATGTTATAAATTAAACAAATATTGTATCGTCCAGTATTACAATTACATTACTCATACAAAACTTACACAATTTATTACAATTGACTATTAAAAAATTTAAATTTTAATACAACTAGTATTAATGTCAGGCATGTAACAGATACTTGTTGTCTGTTACTGATATTACTCTCTAGCCTCCGCTTTAGTGATTTTATCGCCAATAAACTGACCGGATGTGAGTGCCTCGCCGTCAGGCAGCAAAGGGTAATTGGACAATATACTTCACTTTGACACCAACTAATCTTGTTCTATAAAACGAGAAAGTACCAATCTTGGATTGCACATAAAAGTAGCTCAGCATTTTCTTAATTTATTCGTCATGTCAACTTTCTGTTTTAGCGGTAAGTTTATAAATAATGAAATACAAATAGAACCAGAAAAAACAAGTTAAGTTTACCTAGATACTTATTACTTGTAAAACCTCATTTCCTTATTCCTTTTCTATCGATGACGACTTAGACCTCATATTAATGAAGGTTATTATTCATTGCTGAAATAAACTAGTTTTATGATAACACAAACATTTTTGTGCTATTATAATATTTAATTATTTATTATTATAGAATGTACTAAAATGATAGTACCGAACAAAGGTTTTGTGATAGTATTGTACATTATACTATTTACATACATAAAAATGTGTATGAGTTGTATTTGAAACTCTGTTTCCTTCAAAATTATAGAAAAACTTCTAAACATCATACACCATTTTCACAAAACTCGGTATGTATGTCTGTTTTTAATTGTCATTATTAGTTTGAAGTAAAATTTCAAGTTAGCTCTCTAACCTTCTCACCTCCTTCGAAACAATAAAACGAGAATAACATAAATCATCTTTGACCTAAATTATATGAAAATTAATAATTTATGAACTCTCATTTCGCTCAAATTTCTCATAATTACTTCCCTCGTCTTGGTCGAACGTTAATGGACATGTTGTTTGTGATATTACATGGTTTAAATACGATACAAAACATAGAAATTATTTTTTAATAATATAAAGTATTTCTTCTTGAAGAACATATATTGTTTCAGGGATCTCTCAACATAGCTTTAAGCATAGACTAGTGGTAAGTTAAAAATAAAACAACACTTTTCACAACATTCTCATTAGTTTAGCCATAGACGATGTGTGACTGTTACGGCAAAAAGTAACTTAGCATATGTTGGATGACGAATTGGAAAAATTGGATTATTTTGTATTTTAATACAATTTTACTACATTAATTGGACAGAGCACATGTTTATATAGAATACCTTTTGATATCAGTTAAAACTCGTATGTTAAATAATAAATTTTGACCTTGAGTTTTAAATGGTAATACTCTATACATAACTTTAACGTTCTTTTTTGATATTACGGCACAAAGCTGATACACAGACGGTTTAATTAAGTTACACTGCGAACCAATAGGAAATTATACATCCAGTTATACTCGGAATTGACACATATTCGGTTCAAACCACAAACTATAAACCACTTTTGTCAGGTATGTGTCTGAGCGTTATTATTTATTTGCCGCCATTAGTTCATTAACATTGGTTATACTTCGACCAGTGCTATACAGTGTAAAAGCCTAAAGGAAGTATACAGCAAAAGATCGACGGATAACCAATGTGACCAGAGTGACCAATGTATAAGATTGTTCAAGTACTTAACAAGAGTTCTAGAAATTATTCAACTAATGTAATTATGCATAATTTTAAGTTTGATTAATATTATTAGTTTGAGACGAGATAACTTTTTGGAAATGACTTCTGTTATTTAGTCTGCAGAATTAAATATATTTTCATTATTTTTATTTCTAATGGTAAGTAAGAAATTAGTTTCAGACGTATGTCACATTTATTGTGGGATTTAAATGATTAGTTACATAGCAAATTAAGAAATATTGATTATACGTTAACACAAGAATAACAAAGTTTAAAAGTAAAAATTATCAAATGAATGTGGCAGTAAACATATTATGATGTGTATACATTTTTTATTTTATGAAAGATACAACAGGGATCGTACCGTTCACCGCTCGACTGTTTGTGCGATAGAAAATCCTAGACCATGAAATTTTAGATTTCCCTGGTGTAAAAAAACACGCTATTGACGTTAAGGTAAAAAGGGGAAAGGTAATTCCGATTCTCTGTATTTCTTTCGACCTGTCAGATTACTCTTTATAGCAAGATCCTGGAGAATTTAAACTTGTTATATAGGCTTCTATAGACCAGGACTTGTGAAGTTGTGAATTGTCACAAATATACTAATTCCTCACAATAAGCTAAGTCTCAGGCTCCTAAAGGCCACTTAATGATCTGAAAGGTTTAGATTTTACAAAAAAATTAAGTATACCAATGTCCAATTTGTTCCAAAAGGTAACGTTTAATAGGAGAAAGGTAGATATTCAAGCTACATTTCTGCAAGAGGAAGATAAACCCATAGAACAACGATACTAGGGGTTAAAACCCTCAAATTTGTTTAGTTCCAAATTATAACCGTTTTAGATTATTTTCACATGAAGCAGGTAATCCAATTAATCTCACATTGGCAATGATCATGAAATATATTAAACGAACATAACCTCAAAGCACATTAACGTCAGATCCCGTGTCTATACCTGGGCATACAAAACCGCAATTGAGAATAACCATGTAAAAGCGTATCACGTGACAAAATAGTGGAAGCGTTGTTAAACTCAACGTTACCAAAAGCGCTTCATTAAAACATTAGTAAAGTTTTACAGTTATCTGTTGGATTTATTTAACTCATCGTCCAATGTGTCTGGTAGAACTAAAATATTTATAAATGTTTTATAAACCTATATGTTTTATTTTTCATTCAGTAAATCATTACATTTTTCTAACATTTGTATTACATTTTAAAAGTCTTAAAACACCTAAAATAACTAGCATGATATTACTTATACAATACAACTTTGAAGTAAACTACTTAATAATATATCAGATTTTGTATAGAACAATATCTTTTCTAATATTTAATATATTTTAAATTCATACCACTTTAAGGTACCTTTCCCTTAAGATCGTTAAAGTAGAAATATTAGGGGTTATTCCAAGAGGAATTAAATGTATTTAAAGCACTAAATTTTGAAACTTTTGTAACAAAAGCTCAAATTAAAACGGTTTATATGTTTACAACATGCAGATAAGTTATAGATTTAATATGAAGTAAGTGATAGGAATCCTTTTATTCTTGAATAGAGGAAATTAAAAATATTTAAAAAATTAAATGTAGCTTAAGGAGATGGCATGTTGTTAAAGAAATATGAGTAAAAATACCAGGGTTTCCTTATGCATCTAGTTTTTCCTGGGTTTAACTTGATATTACGGAGAGTCTCATTGTGAAGAGTCTAAGGTTGTTGAATGACGCTTCAGTCAACGCATCAACCCTCGGAAAAATGAGACACTCCTCTCAAGATTGTGACTATTTCCTCGGATGAATACACGCAGTGTGGATCTTCATGACTACAGTAGATAGTGTTATACATAACGCGCACATTGCGAAGTTGCATCATCTTGTTATAAGCAATGTATGATAGATGTGATTGAGATTTCACATATAACTGCGCAATTTTCATTATAACTTGTTATGTAAAACATTATATACAAAGTTCATACAACATATACAATATCATTGTAATGACAGTTTTTAGAGGTTCTATTTCCTATAAATTTTACAAAGATATATATATATATGTATATATTTTTTTTAAGTGTAATGTTTAGTATTGAATATACCTTTCAAACGGTATATTACAACAAGTATTACGATATGAGAATCTTGAGTATCCTCCTATATCTCTTTTTTAAAGGGGAGGGGAAGTAAATTAATAAGCTAACAAATAACGATACAAAGTGTTTAATATGTACTATGGACATATTACGCATACATCTCAATCCATTTATAATATATTAGGCTTTATGAGGATATAGTATCTCCTACCACCCTGTAATATATAAAGATGAAATAGTAAAAGTGAAAGCTTAGTTAATAAAATTCAGTAATGTTTAATAATGTGTATGACGTCATGTTGTACAGCCTATGCAGCCAGTTCCATTCCCACGATAGCAATGATCACAATTACTTGACAATATTATCTTGCTGCATAAAATTAATCAATAAAACCTTATTGGAATATATATAAGAATAATAGGACCATATAGGACCAATAAAATAACCAATAAAACCTTTTATTGGCTGTATTGACGCAAAAACTTTCTTACACGTCTCTCCATTTGTCCATATTAGTGTACATTATATTGTCAGTCTCAAGTTTTCAACTCTGTCATAATAAAGAAGTACAGTTCAATTTACAGATACGTTACGAACAGATGTAAAACCGTTCAAAGATTGGTAATGAGGTTTAGTTTTTACGAGGATCAGTATAAGTCCATGTTTACTAGTCCAGTCAAGCAGCACATTGTTCATTGTCCCGAAACTCAATAATCACGATAATCATTGATTTATAGTATGTAATAAAGCCAAAAATCAATTCTCTAGTGTTTTAATTTAATTTGTACTTGTAAATAAAATTATAGTGCTAGAAAGTGAATACTAGAGCATTACATTTAGAAATTGTAAGCAGAGAGAACCATTATTCTTGACATATACTTATTCTATTTAGTCATGATACAAAAGTTTAATTATTATTAGTTACAGTAAGAATGTTAAATATTTAAAGTTTACAATGCAGTATGATTCTTCATCAGACGGAGCTCTGGTGTCGGTTTTAGTAACCAACCGAACGAATAAAAATGTATAGACTATATTTTCCTGCAAAACTTTATAACACTGTATTTAAAGTTATTGAGTTTTAACAATTTAACATGAATTAGTAAAGCAATACTAATTTTACCTAGCTAGTACCTAAGCATAGTACCCACTAGTTTTAACTAATTTTCAATATTTAGCTTCCAAAGCGCTAAAAAGATTGCTTTACACAACAAGTGAGGAAATAGTTCTCATAAACAGCTGTATATTCTTTATAAACTACGTAAAAGAGTTACAAAATCAAAATTGATTCGTCTCAAAAACATATTATTGATCGCGTAATCTCCCTGGACTCTTTTGTTACAGAGAGGATTAATAATAGTAAAAACTAAGGTTAATAACTTCCCTATAAAAAATGAAGAGAAATACGTTAAATATCCTGCCATAATACGAAAGAAATTTAACGAAATAATTTAAAAAATATATATTTAAATTCTCTTTATGAACTATTGTAGTGAGTGTGTTGAGTTAAATAGATGTTAAGATTAGGAAGTAAACTACTTTGGGTAAGAAGAAATAGTGTGAGGGAAAGGTGTGACGACTGATGTAAAAAGATTACTCAGACATGTGAGTCCTGGTCCTGGTCCTGCCTCTGACCATCGCATCGTGTTACTTGTAGTGCTCCTCTGAGTGCTGAGCTAAATGATTATTAAAGAAGTTGATATTGATAAAATTAATATTTTACTTTGATACAATTGTACCTATACGTGTTTTTGTGCTATTAATCAAAAATTTACCTACTGAGATAGAGATAAACGTACCTAATCACTTAACAATGATGAAAAATCTAAGTTTGAAGATACAGTAAAAAACGCTAGTGATGACAAAATTTACGTGGAACGCCTATTGTTCATTAAAACCAAAAATACTCAGTAAAAATAAGTTACACATGTACTAGTATTGAGGCATTAATTATTAATGTTAAATTAAGTGGAGTTTATTTCAGCAGGCAAAACGTTGGTATGACCCCTTTACATACATGGTTATTCCTATCTGGAATGGGGAATACGCTTACTAGTAACAAATTTATACTAATACCTGTTGGTTAAGTTAGATTAAGTTGAATGTAACAATGTAAAGAAGATATAGAAGCACTGTGAGGGCTCTGCATGTGCATGTAATTTCTGCTTGTATGACGTTAATACTTTCCTCATTTTAATTATTTTTACATGATTTAAAGTTACGGTATCTGATGTTAGCCTATTATCTAAAGTAATAACAATAGTCTCGTATATTATTGTCTAACATATGTTGTACACAGTCAATGAAAAAAACTATTTTATTTTTATTTATTAATGAAACATAACCACATAAATTCCTAAAAATTCCAAATTCCTGTATTAATTATAAAAATCTGAGGATGCTTAAAGCATTAGATACAAAAACGAAGATAATGGTTTTCTCAAGCCGGTGTTGATGTTGTATGTGTGTATAGGGTATAAGATGACAAAACTTGGTTTAATGACAATATACAGTATTAGTCATAACATAAACAAGTGTAACAGTATTTATTATCCATGGATACAACAAGGACATTTATTGAATATTTTTTAAATAAATTCCAATATTTGTTTTCGAAAGTCGCTAACTCTCACAATATCAATGAAGCATCACGAAATGCAATATGTGAAGGCCAGAAGTTTGACATGGACCAGGATTGTTTCATATTTCATTTTATATTCAACAGGTCCAAGACTCTGTTCGACTGAAACTGTTTGACTGAAAAGTTCAAACATTTCATTTAATTTAAATCTTAAACTAAAAAACAATCAAAATCTCTACTTACTCTCTGAAAATTCTGAGGGTGAATAGTTCTTGTCTTCATCTATGTCATCACTATTACCAATCAAAGCTTTGAAAATATAAAATAATCTATTGCTATTTTGCTGATCCATTGTTTTATATGTAAACAGATTTTCCACTACACAGTAACAGATTTTACTCTTACCTCACCCATTTCTTTATTTCAGTGAGAGACAAACAATGGTGCTGCTATCTCTCGGTAACTACTTGAACTAGGACTTATTCCAGTCTGTTCTCAAATAGAGCACATCAAGGAAATACTGAAAACATACATAAGTCATTTTAAAAAAGATACTGACTTAGACCACTCTGATTCTGACCCTCTCATATGTTAGTTCAACTGTAGAAAATTAATATCATAACAAGAGATGAGTTAAATAAATGTTTATGTGATTGTAATAATTTTAAAATCACTGCCAACTTATATATATATATATATATATATATATATATATATATATATATATATATATATATATATATATATTTGAAAAATTTAATTTTAACGATATATAAAGCTAAACATGTTTTCCGAAACCTCATTTTAACTCTAGTTCTCCTTCCTCATACTTTATGCCGTACTATATGTTATAATAATGTGTATATATTACATGTTTTGATACATGTTTTGGTATGGGTATAATGATGAGTGCGATGCGGTAATGGTTTCTAAATTGGAGAAGACAAAGTTAAATAGACATCGCGGTAATTAACCTTTTATTTGTTAATTAATTGTAAATTTACTAACAAAAAATAAAAACTGGTTTTTACGATTCGTCATATTAGGATGTTGTAGGAGTATGCCACGTCGAGTGTAGCGTAATGTAAGGTGGAGCACTGGATGTAATTTACTCTGTGTGGCCTGAACTGCTGTGTAAGAGAACTATCTTTCTTTATAAGCCTTATAAACTGATGTTCCTCAACGTACTTTACGAAATTTAACAATTACAATTCTGTTTTTAAAATCAAATTTTATTTTGTATTGTATATTTAAATTTCCTATGACTAAAAGTAGTATGTGTGATGATACAAGTAATACTAGATTTTCCGAGAACGTGTATACAAAAATGTTTAGTTTACGTTGGCTGAGACGTAGGGAAATCTAAAATCACTTGAGATCTGGACGAATATAATGTATGCATGTCTGAACTTTCACAAAATATATTCAATGACCAAACCTATAGACCTGAAATTTGCACGAAACTAATTTCTATAAAGGCAATATTGAGTCCGATTATAGTGTTGTCACTACATGAAATTTAGCTGACCAGTTCGGCTGAAACGTTTAAATTGATGTTACCATGATGAAAACGAGAAAATTTTTGAATAAATAAATATTAAAACATCCTGAGTACAACGCAAATGAATCAACGATTTAATTTTGTTCCTGCAACTTGTTATGCCCAAAGAGGCTCTTAACGTTTCATCTAGAAGTTTAGCGTCAGCCTCTCTATGATGGACTTTGTAATACAAGCTGTTTGCTACGTAATTAAGCAGCATTGTAGGCCTACATAGTAATCTTATGTTAAGTGATTCTTAACATAATTAATAACATATAGAGTAGTACAGTTCCGATTAATATTTATAATTAAATATAATTATTATCTGTTTTATTATCAACTAATAGGAACAAAGTAACTCTCAGTTACGTTTTATGTTTATTTTTAAAAGGAGTCATTTAAATATAAATAATTTTATTTAAAATGTACTTTAGTTTACGAGACTAAATGTTTAATAACTACCAGATATGCTACAAATTGAATAAAACAATACAAAGTTGTACTACGACAAGAAATACACAGGCGAAATTGAAAATAATTCTGAATGTCTGTGGAGGTTAAATTCAGAGCTCTGGTGATGGTTTCAGTAACTGATTGGTTGGTGGTCAACAATTTCAGACAATATTTTACCTAAAATCTGTATAATACAGTTATTGTTTTATTAAGTGTAAACAATAAAATGTTATTAAGATATTATTTTTATTCCTAAGTCAACAGCAGTCGCTTTTTTCAAATTATTTTCAAAATAGCACTGCTATTAAATGCCTGAGTGATATCTCTCAGACATATATAAGTAAATAATTTCCCAAGAAATCTTTACACTTTTTATCAGATATGTATGAACGGATATTATATAGCTTGGACGACAGCTCGGAAGCCGGAAAATCGGGGGGCTCGTTTTCGTTCAACTCCGAAGACCTCAACCTCCGAGACACGTCAACCCCCTGCCTCTCATCAAATAGAGAGCCCAACAATCGAGGTCACTCCTGCCCCTGCCAGACCAGTACTACCCAGGCCCACACCGAGATCTCGTGCTGAGCCACCTAAGCCTGCTTCCAGCCCTGAACTACAAGCCCAGCCGCCCACACAAAACATCACGCCGACTTCTCACCCAGCTTCCCTACTGCCTCATGATCTCAAGGTAAGACTAAATCAGATTCTTTCTCAGCTGACCAACATAGTGGTGTTGATTTCACACCTCATGATCATGTTGTCCGCCACCGTCCATGGGTAAGCTGAGAGTTGTCAGCTGGAACGCCGACGGGCTGGCAAACAAGCGGCTGGAACTCGGTCAGCTACTAACTGAAATGGATGTGGACGTCGCTCTTCTACAGGAGACTCACTTCAGGGCGACAGATCGCTTCAATATCCCCAATTACCAGATATACTGCACCGATAGGCAGCTGCAGAACAACCGACCCAGCGAAGGCTCGGCGATCATGGTGCATCATCGAGTGACCCATCATCTCCTGGCAGCAGTCCCTGCCCCGGGAGCTGAGATCACCCGGATTGCCATCCACTACAGCGGAGCCGAACTGGAGATTGCCTCCGTCTACAATCCACCTAGAAACACTGCAAACTCGCTGCCTTGATGCCCTGCTGCGTCCTGGTTCCCCTGCACTTGTTGCTGGGGACCTCAATGCAAAGCATCTGGACTGGGGATGCCGGAACACCAACTTCAATGGCAGAAGTCTCCACCGTCTCCTGGACAACCGACTCCACATCCAACTACTGACACATGAGGAGCCCACGCACTACAAACACAATGGACGGCACCTCCCGGACATACTGGACATCGGTCTAGCTGGCTCGCTGGACGGACACATCGAGGTGTTTGCAGTGTCTGATCTCTCGTCAGACCACGTGCCAGTTGTCTTCGACCTCTCGGACGACGGAGCGCCATCATATCCTCCTACTCGTCCCACCAAGATCAACTGGCACCACTTTGCAAACCACCTCGCTGACAGACATCGACCACCACCAACTCCTGCCGAGTCACCGGAACGGCTAGACCGACAAGTACACGACTTGACTTCCATCCTCCAAGAAGCTATGACGGCCTCGTCATCTCCTCTCTCCCGGACTGACATCACTCCACCTCTACCCGAGGAGTTGAGAGAGGAGATTTGCCTTCGTCGCAGACTGCGAAGGGCGTATCAGCAGTCCCGATGTCCCCACGCCAAGCAGACCTTCAACCGCCAGGCCAGGAAGTGCTCTCGTCTCCTGGCTGAACACAGAGCGCCTGCGTGGGATGACTTTGTGGAGCATCAAGCTGACGGTGTTGTCGGCGGCATCTGGAAAATCTCCAGGGCACTTCGAGGGGAGAAGAAGACCAACCGACCACTTCATGGACAGCATGGTATTGTCTACCCCCCTGGAGATCGAGCAGAGGCCTTCGCCGACACCATGGAAGACCAATTCTCCCCACACGCAGATGTCTACGACGAGGACTCGTACGAAATGATTGAAAATTTCCTGGAGGAATACCAACCTGACGAAGACGATCTACTGCCCACTGTGACTACACTTGAAGTGCAAGACCACATTCGCCGCCTTCGCCCGAAGAAGGCCCTGGCCTGGACTTCTTAGGAACTCCAGTATTGAAGAACCTGCCGGCTTGGGTGATTGTCACGATCACCTGCTTCTTCAACTCATGCCTACGCCTGGCTCACCTCCCGACCACCTGGAAGGATGCCAAGGTGATCATGATACCCAAGCCCGGCAAGGACCCTCTCTTCCCGGAGAACCACAGGCCGATCTCCCTCATGCCTGTGCTCTCCAAGATTCTAGAGAAGATCGTCTTGGCGAGATTCCCTGAGGAGTTCTTCACGTCTATCAGGACAGAAAAATTCGGCTTCCGCACCGGCCACTCCACCAGTGACTCAGGCAGAGTCCTGAACAACATCGCCGGAGCTGTGGGAAGGAAGCACCAGTCCACTTCGGACCTGATAGACGTGAGCAAAGCCTTCGACAAGGTGTGTCACGAGGGACTGCTCTTCAAGCTCTCATCGTCTACATGGCCTGGCAGGATATTCCGGCTGCTCCGCAGCTATCTCCACCTCCGGACCTTCTCCATCAGCGTTGCCCGATCCACCTACACGATCCGCCCAGTGACATCTGGTGTGCCACAGGGATCAGTCCTCGGCCCGATCGTGTACCTGTGGTACACAAACGACTTTCCGGTCGCTCCGAGAGTGCAGCTCTCCCTGTACGCGGACGATGCGCTCCTCACGGCCACTTCTGCCAACCTGAGGATGGCTGGGTTCCACATCTAGCGGCAGCTGCACCTACTGGAGCCCTGGTTGACCAAGTGGAGGATCAAGGTCAACGTTGACAAATGTGAAGCCATAAACTTCACAAGGACAAGGAGACAAGCGGACGGCCGTCACCTGTCACTCAACGGCGACGATATACCGTGGAAGACTTCAGTCAAGTACCTGGGGGTACTCCTGGACTCCAAGCTGATCTTCACACCCCACGTC
The DNA here is from genome assembly GCF_021130785.1 of Homalodisca vitripennis. Taxonomy (NCBI): domain Eukaryota; kingdom Metazoa; phylum Arthropoda; class Insecta; order Hemiptera; family Cicadellidae; genus Homalodisca; species Homalodisca vitripennis. The sequence continues at coordinate 203,575 of NW_025777290.1, forward strand.
AAGAGGATCTTTGGCCAAGCGAGGAAGGGCTTCGGCAGCATCGGCCCCCTGCTCAACTCCACGAAGCTACCGACCAGGACGAAGGTCCTGCTCTACACGGCTCTGATACGACCAGTGCTCACATATGCGGCCCCAGCATGGTACCACCTCACCTGCAAGACCGCAAGGAGGCAGTTGCTCGCTGTCCAGAGCGTGTTTCTCCGGCGGGCCACTGGGTCGCCCTGGTTCGTGAGCAACACCGTAGTCAGGGCTTCGTCAAACGTCCCTACCATCAGGAGCTTCGTAGAAGGCCTGACATCGAGCCTTGAGGAAGCTGCTGAGTCCTCACCGTAGGATCACATCCGTGAGCTTCGCGCCCAGGAGGTCCCCCAACTGCGTCTTCTCATGGATGACTGATTACATCGACTACAACTTCGACTGCAAGAGGACACTTCACCCCACTGAACTGCGTCTTCTCATGGATGACTGATTATGTCGACTACAACTTTGACTGCACCAGGACACTTCACCCCACTGACAGGTAGCGAAAGCTTCTAGGGCTTTGACCCTCGAGACACAAGGCAAAAGCCTAACCGGCAGAGGCCTTGAAAGATTTGGGGGATCCACCCCCCACCGTCACAGCGACTTGACTTGACTTGACTAGTTTGGACGATGTGTTAGAAATGATTGTAAACTGATTCTTTTTGTACAGTTAGGGTACAAAAAGGATTTAAACACATAAATCTCAAGTTCTTTTTTAGCTCACAAAATATCCGAAAGTTATATGTTGATCAAGATTATCTTCCTCATCGTAAAAACCCTGTTAATTGTAAACGCGTTATAACTAAATAGAAAGTACATTGAAACTGCAATTTTAAAATTTCTTAGGGGAAGCAAAATACAATTTTTAGAATTTAATTTAAAACAATCAATTATTTGAAAAATTATCGGGAAGTGAAGATTAAATATATTTCGTTTGATTTTCAAATATTTCATTGCGATTTTTTTGTAACTATTAACTCCTAAATATGACTGATAAAAAGAAAAGTATAACTATCTCCATAACCATTCTGCAGTGTTCAAACCACTACCCTAACATTAATAGGGTAGTCACACTAGCTTAGTTTACTTTCCATATTTATTGCACAGTTGACATTGATTACCCTCATGTACTTTAAGGAATATAGTTTTATTTTCACTGCACACGTTACATCATGCATATTTTTATTGTTTGAATGTAACAAAGATTTACTATGTTTCATATTCAAATGTAGATAATGTATTTTTTTAGTATCACTATAAACATATTAGAGAAGTTTAAAATAATAAGCTGTTATATACAAGATTTTGTGCTTAAAGAGCGCTTTGTCCATATCTGCACAGGACGTAAAGTCTGTCACCCAATGCATTCTCTCTTTTTATGAAGAAACCACTTCCATTCAGTTATTTTCGTTGGAATATTTAAATGAAATAGACTACAATACGGTATACTTGAAAATATAATTACTATACAAATAGTTAAGTTATAAACACGGATGACTCAGAATATTGAAATGTTCATTCATAACTAGCACCCGTGTAAATTAAGACTATTGTTAGTGAATAGAACGTCCGATTCGGAACCCAAACTCTGACCCTTTACGTGGTTTAGCCGAGTCGGTAAACACATACTACCAAGACAGTAGAATATGTAATATTTCTTTAGCATGTGCCTAATAGATGAGAAGGTGCAGGTATTATTATGACCCGAAAAGAATATTATATATTATAAATGATTTTAATGCAAACATTTTAAATTTATAACAGCCAAAATGGAGTCCAATAAGAAAGTGAGTTATTAAAGCCTCGACAGAAGAGAGTTCTGGTGTACGATTCAGTAACTAAATTAATAAAGGTAAAAGCTATAGAATATTTTTCTTTTAAAAACTACTGTTTAAGTTTTTGTCTAATATTTAATTTAAACAGTTTGGCATGACTTAATCGAGCAACTATATTATTATTCAGCTAGCATACACTAATGTAACTTAACTTTCAATATTTAGTCTGTAACAATATGACCAAATGAAGGCTGTTTGACATAAGTAAGAAGATGCTTTTCTTATACAATTTTTAATTTTATTTCAATTACGTAAAACAGGTCCTATTCCACTCTGTTGTGATCTATACATATATCAAATTAAAAAACGATTCTCCTGTATTATTTCGATACAGAGCGGATTATACAGAGCTTAAAACATAAGTTTTGAAGATTTAGAAGACGTAGGTTTTGACAACCTCAATAAACGTAGACACAAAACTGAACGAAATAACAACAGTTATTTCAATGTTGCTTACTTAGTAATAGTGTTGTCACTACATTTATCTGTTCCGGTGTTCTGTCACTAAAACTAGGATGTATAAACTGCTTTGTTAGTGAGAGATCGAGGAGCAGATGTTGTGATTCCTAAAAGAATAATAAAAGTAACTCATCTGTAAGTTCTGGTCCTGGTCCTGGCCATAATGTGTCCTGGTGGTGTTTCCCGGACGTGCTTCAAATAGAACAGTGTTTATTATAAACCGAGCTATAGAAAAATTACTGAACGAAACCTGTATCTTGTTGTTTCCATGGATATACATATTTTTTAGATATTGTACTCTTGAGTATGTTTCAGCTGTTTTCCTTATTTTCTTTTAATCTTGACTTGTGCAGGCACGTCTTTTCCTACGTCACGTCTATTACTGAAAAGCAAATAAACTCCAGTTATGTGATTATATAGCTGTATATTCTATAGTTAAAAATATATCAATAAATATATTTATTACATACTTGTTTCTAAATGCTACCCAGAGACGAGTTTGACATTGCATTTTACGATACTGCCATATCTACAAGACGTACATAGGTTTTACAACTTATCTGATGAATTAGTCTGCAATACACTGTAATTTTACATTACTCCAAAAAATTTTCCTAATGATACGAATTTATAACTAATAACATTTGTGAACGAAGCAGGATTTCCCCTGATATTTGCTTTGCTTAGTGATACAATACAATCAGTAACACTACGTTTCAAGATATGTAATCTGATCTCTTCTTCTGGTAAATGACTAATCTAATGCATGTATTCAACCTATGTAAACAAAAAATACCTGAGCGTTGTGACACGCATAAGTCTGGAACCACAACAGCCATGTTGTGTGTCTTTTTTATGCAACCTTGTTCTAAAACATGCACTTAATTAAAATAATCAGTGATTATTCAAGTTGTGATGATAATGAAGTTTGGTCAACAGTGATGACCAAAGTCATAAAATAATAAGTTTTATAACAATTAGTGCAGAATAATCAAATGTTTATTCTTATATAGTACCCATATTACATTTCTGAAAATTATACATTTATGGTAATGAGTAGATAATTTACGTTGAATTGTTATTGTCCAAATAACTTACAATTTATATCACAATAGTAACATATATATTACTTTATGTTTATACGGAATTTTATTGCGTTAGTATGTCCATCCTAAAACAATTGTATGCTAACTGACTTGCAGGCTAAGTATTTTTCATTTTTCATTTTATGCAAGGTAAAAAATATGTAAATGAACGCCAAATTGTTTACTGAAGAAGGCCTTGTAGCTACTGTTGTCGCCAAATCCTTAACAAGTATGGGTTAGCTAATTTTAAAGTTACACGCTAGTAAGACGATACGTGTATGGTGGGACTTCCACAAACCTACGCTTTCTGATTTAGAAACACTTTTGGTTTATCTGTTTATATTTTTATATTAAATTTGAATTTGCCAAACTGACTAATTTAAGAAAATACACAGGTATACGTTAGTACGTTAAGAAGCCTATTCCTTTAAACATTTCTATTTTAGACCTTTTTAATTAATGTAAGATCTTTTCAAAAACCTGATAGCCAGAAGTGCCTCACCATTCAATAGACCAGATTTGGTGATATCAATCCAGGGCCTCGAGTGGTGGGCGGATTTTTGCTAAAAAACGTATTTAACTTAACTGGACTCCAGCGACTCATGAGAAGAAGCTTATAATATTTAAACTTTAAATAAAAAGCGTGAAATCATTTTTGAGGTAATAACAATAAGACCACTGATAATTCAAACACAAGTCAGCTATATTATTTCTTAACTAAATTATAGCGAAGTCTACCATTAGAGAGTTAAATTATTGTCATGACTTATAATTACTCATGAAACCTCACCAAACACTTCTAAGCGACACTTGGTGGAGCCTTGGTGTGCAACTTTGTAATAGACCTGTGAAAGAAACGGTATGATTTTATTAGATTTGTTTCTATAATACGCATTCTAAAGGTTTAATTTGAAATCGATTTTCCAATTAAACTGTAATTTGTAATACTTTCTAGCTTCCATAATATCTTGCAATATTATTATGAGAAGTTAAAACACATAATATATACCTTATGGGGAAAAATATTGTGACACTGACCGTAAAATTTGAGATAATATCATAGTAGCTAAATCACACCTATCACGTAGCAATAACATTAATTCATGTTTTAATTAACAAGATTATAAAGGGCATATACCATATGTGTTGTTAATTTAACAACAAGACCTTAACCATTCCGAAATAGGTTGAGGACGAAGATAAATACCGCATTCTTTAGGACGTAATAGAGACTTGAATCGTAATTAAAAGATTTTTCATACTTCCTGGGTTTTGTGAAAAAGCTCTCACTGGTGGATGAAAAATTACCGGAGTTAAAATATTTAAACGAACATCTAATATAAATCCAATCCGAGGTCGGCGGCAATTGAAACGATTGTTTTGGAAGGAAAAGAAAGAAACTGTAGAAAGAAAGAAATTGTTAACTAATAATAAAAGAATTATTCACAAAAGTGTGAACCTTTGTGAATACTTTGGTAAAATAATTATCTGGACTAAATTAATCTTTATGAGGTTCTTACAATCAAATAACCTTCTTTTGTGAGTGAGCATAAAATAAAAGGATAATAAACTGCTTATGAGTACACTGATTGTGAATTTGCGAGTTTCAATAAACTATTATGCTTTGCAAAAATTCTAACAATAATAAAATTATAATTTCCCTAAATCGAGCAAAAGACATATTATTGTTCTTTTATAATATTTTAATATATTTTTAAAGAATACAACTATTAAGTGTTCTTTACTTCCTGCAAACAATGAGTGTGATAATCTTTTCTTTATCTACTAAACCCCAGGTTAGTAGACGGTTATACGAGCTGTAAGTACTCAGAATTATACTATTTAAATACAAGTTTCTAATTAAAATGTTGCGCGTTTATTACCCATTTGTTGAAGTTAATATACTTAAAATCGAAACAAAGCATGTGTTTTGAGACAGAATTTTGAATATTTTTATCGGATATCTCAGAAATGGTTCTTACTAATCTTGGATGTATTTTATTCAGCTTTTCAGTTCTAATAGGTTTAAATGGATCCAATAACTTATAATAACTTAAAAACTATATTCCACCATAAAAACATTGGTTTCGCTTTATATCCGTCCTTTCCTGGAAAATCGGGTGACCTCTTTGGCTAACAGCTCGCTAACAAAGCGTTTACCGACACATGTTTATATGACATTTTTGAAATGAAGTTTGTCAGTATACTCGTGGGACACCCTGTATATGCACTGGACCAGTGTTTTATGCTGTGATAAGGTGTCGATAAAACTGGGATTTAACTACGTATTTTGTGTGTCATAAGAGCAGAAGGAATATTTTTTTAAATATCTACAAACAGTATAAAAATTTATATGAATAATAAAAATAACTCACCGTACACGACGGTCCTGGACCTCTCTCTGAGCGTCACATCATGTTCTTTGTTCGGTGGTTCTCCGATGTGCTGCGATTAGAATGACTTTTAAATATAATACTGAGCAATTCAGAACATTGAAATACTCTGAAATTTTCTTTTGATGTTTCCATGGATACAAGTAATTTAGATGTGTACTTAGATATGTGAGACATATTAGCTGGATTGTTTTAATAAAAGTGTAAATATTTTATTATACGCAAGTGACGTTCTTCAGTAATTATGGAACTAACTGCATGAATTGTTTCTATTTCTTTTCTAGTATAGGATGCTTCCTATATTTGTTTAGTAATTTATAGGAATATTTATATTTATGTTAAGAGAATTGTAAATTTATAATATAAGTAAATTGTAAGAATTGTGATCCTTTCAGCAGTGGTGAATATAATGTTGATTCGGGTTCGAGGAATGCCTAGAAGCTTCCTTTTGTCTCGAGGTATTGGCCATAAGATACAGGTCCGGGTTGGATAGGTGCTGTCCAGTTCAGACATTGTGTTTGGTCAATTTTACTTCGCCAACGTTAGGTTGATTGGATGGTGGGAGGTACTTCGAGAGCCTTCCGGTTGATTCAAGTGGGTTTTTGGATAAGTCTTTGCTGTGTGCTCAGAGAGAGAAGTTCGTGGGAGAAGTGATTAGCCTACTCTTGCCGTGTAGATATTTCGGTAGGAAGGTTGAGTTTGAAGTTAAATTCTTTTTAAAATTTAAAGTTTGAATTTTAAAGTAATTGATCAATAACAGTTATTTTGGTTTGTGAAGTCTTCTGGAAATGTGTGAGGTACTGTGAAAAGTTAGAATTTAACATTTTAATAGAAAATTGCTTAATGGTATTCTCCTGTTCAAATTGGTTCATTCAGGAATAGCCTACTGATAAAGAAATTCTATTTTATTTCCTGAGATTCTATATATATATATATATATATATATATATATATATATATATATATATATTACAAGCTCCTAAATGTAATATTCAAAGGGAAGCAGATTATTCTGGGTAATTCGATAATTTTGAAAATTGGAAAGTTACAGCATATAAGGATTTAGTCATTATCGATAAAACTTTGAGTTTAACGGATTGGACATTGTCTTTGTTCCTACTTACTTAATTATTAATATTACATTAATTTGTTTTATTTTGAGAAGGAGTCATATTTTATTAGTTATTTCATTTTGTATTTAAATAAGATTATTTTATTTTGAAATGTAATGAAGATTTTTGTTTTGAGTTTGTGTTGAAAATATTAGCACTGAGAACTTGAAGGACACAATTATTGAATGATTTGATTGATTGTTAATTATAAGTCTGGACATGTCAACATCTGAAGGTTTATAAATAAGAAATAGTGACAATAAATTTAAAGTAAAAAAGATAGCTTGGCGATGGTCTATTATTGGTGTTCATTATAATTAACATTTCTATTAATTTATACTGAGTTTAATTATTGGATTCCATTGGGAGTTGCGCATTGTTAAAATAAAGGGTTGTTGGTTCACAAGTCACTTGATCGCTCTTATACTTAAACAAAATAGTTGCAATTGGTTTATGGAAATTAACCTTCCTATAGACACGTTACATAATTGCGCTACTCTGCTTTGTATAATTGAGCGCTTGATGGGAAGCAGTTTTCAACGGGTTATTTGTATTTGTGTGAACGCTTAAAGGAAGACATTAAATTGCTTTACTGTGTTATTGGTGAGCCTGGTAATGCAGTGCCTGGTTCGGTGGTGGCATGGTGAATCGATTTTAATAGTATAATATTCCGAACTAATTGATAAATTATTTTCATTAAGAATTTCTGTGAGGTATAAACAGTAATATAAGGTGACATTTGTGAACGGTACTGAACGTTAATTAGAGAACGATGTTGATGAAAGTGGACCTTCTTAGTAAAGAAGAACTGTTGCTTGAAGTGAAACTTAGGGGTGTTGATCCTAAACCGAATTCTGTGGTAGTAGAATTAAGAAAAAGATTAATACACCTTATTAAGTTAAAGGCAGTGCCCAATGTTGTACATATTAAAGGGAAAATCAATTATAAGGACGAAATAGAGAGCGTTAAGGAGCAATTATATGTATTGAGTGAACGTTTAGAAGAAAGCCTAGAATTAAAGAATACATTGGACATTTTAAGGCGTAAGTCTAAACTTAAACACTGGCAGAGGAGGTTAGACATTTTGAGTAGAGTTTTAAAACCCGAAGTCATACAGAGTAAGGTGATAGAGAAGTTACATGAAAAATTCAAGTTAGCCTTAGCCAAGTTTGAAGAAGCACAAATTGACGAGGAAGATACCTCGAAAGCAATTCGAAAACTTTCTGAGAGTAATCAGGAATTAGAAGAGGGATTAGATAGTGTACCTACAGTAGGTAGTCTAGAGGGTGAAAGGAAGCGAGTTGAAAATGAAGTGTTCATGCCTAATAGGGACACTAATGTGTTTGGAAAATTAGCTATCCCGGTTGAGAGATATTTGAAAAATTTAAAAATATATTATGGATTAAATGTAATACAATTGTTGGAATTTCTAAGGGTATTGTTGAAGATGAAAGGGGAGACACAATTGTCTGATAAGGCGATATTAGAGATTATCACGGGTAATTGCACAGGCCCCTTGTTGAACAAAGTAGTAGAATATAAAAGGGTAGGATATACAGTGAGCCAAGTGCACCAAAACAAAATAAGTACCTTTTTACCCTTCACCCAGTTAGAGCGATTAAAATTTGAACTTGTACATAGGCCTCTAAGACATAATGAAAAGTTTAGCAGTTACATTATTGACGTGAAAGAAAGTGTAAAGCTATTGTGTTTTGATATTGAAGAAAGGGGCATTGTAGAAATTGTGAAAGTAGGAATGAATCCTGAGACTAGAAATAAGCTGGTATTTGTGGGAAACCCTACTACGTTTAGTGAACTAGACGAAATTTGTATAAAAATACAAAATGTCTCCTATGCAGACTATATGCGGAGGAATGACCGACCTTATCAACAATCTAGGCGTCCGGAAGTGCAGGTGCATCAAAAACAGCTAAGCGATAAGCGTGTAATTTGCTACGTGTGTAAGAGGGCAGGTCATATTGCCCGTAATTTCAACATGAATCAAACGAATTCAAGGCGTAATGTTAAAGTCCAAGTTCCAAAAAACTTGTAAATGGGGAAAGTTTCTTAAAGGCCTCGGAAAGATCGGAAATTTCCCATAACAGAAATGTTAAATATCCTAATGCAAAATTAAGCCCCCATTTAAAATCAGCCAATAACAACCATTTGTTCCAACGTAAAAAAGAGGAAGAGAATTTTGATTTACCCAGTGTAGATGTTGAGTTTGACAAATATTTAACAGTTAAACACTCCTGGACAGTGGTAGCAACAGAAACATTATATGTGAGGGACTGTATGGAAGATTAGTGGAATTAAAGGTAGCTAAACTATTATCTTCCAGTGAGCTTAAATGTGTTAGTGCACAAAATAAGAAAATGTTGATTTTAGGCAAGGTCAATGGGAAGATAAAAATTAATAAATTCAGCTGGAAGATAACATTTTTAGTTATAAAAGATTTGCTACAACAGGCCATATTAGGTGCTACCTTTATGAAAGACACTGGAATGTTACTGGATTTAAAAAGAAATCAGTTTTCTTTTGACTTTAAACACAATTATTTAATTAAGTTAAATATTCACAATATAGTTAGTAATTTGAGTGCTAATATAAATTTTAACATAGTTGTGGACACAGCGAAAGATCAAGTGAACAGTTTAGTGAAAGAATATCCGAGTTTGTTTACGGAAAAAATAGGAAAAGCGTTAAATTTTCAATACAAATTGAAGGTTAAAGACAGTACTCCGGTATATACACGACCCTATCCTTTAAGCCCGATTAAATTATTAAAAATGCGAGAAATCATTAAGGATTTAGAACAACAGGGAATCATAGAGCCAAGCTTAAGCAACTATTCTAGTCCGGCATTTTTAGTGGGCAAAGAAGATGGAAAAAGTGAAAGGTTAGTCATTAATCATAAAAATTTAAACGATAAATTGGAGGGTGTAGCTAATCCACTCAGTGGATTAGATGAAATATATTCATTCTTAAAGGGGCATAAGTATTTTTCTACAATCGATTTATCGTCAGCTTTCCATCAGATTGAATTACACGAAAGCAGTAGAGACTTGACTACCCTCAGTGTACCGTTTGGATCTTATCGCTACAAGAGAATACCGTTTGGACTTCTAATTGGTTCGGGAGTACTTACAGCTTATCTGAATCAAGTGCTAGGTGATTTAAAATATAACTGTACCTTGGCTTTCCTAGACGATATAATCATATATTCTAAAACACTAGAAGAACATTTTAAACATTTTAGGATGGTCTTAGACCGTTTACGTGATAATAAATTAACGGTAAAGGCCCAAAAAGTACAATTATGCTTCAAGGAAATTAAATTTTTGGGAAATATAATTGGTAAAGACCAGCTAAAGATAGATCCAGATAGAACTATTGCTATGCAGGAATGTCCGAGGCCTAAAGACAAAAAGGGTGTAGCCAGATTTACAGGTATGGCTAGCTATTTTGCCAAATTAATACCAAAATATGCGGAGATTGCGGTCTCGTTAAATGATCTCAGAAAAAAGTCTGTCGAATTCGTGTGGAATAATAGGGCGGAAGAGGCGTTCCAGCATTAAAAAAGGCTGTAAGCAATCCTCCGGTATTAGCTATTCCTGACTACAACAAGCCTTTTGTATTACATTGTGACGCCAGCGATAAAGCCTTGGGTAGTGTGTTGTTACAGAAAGACAATGAAGGGAATTTAAAACCAGTGGGTTATTACTCCAGAAAATTCACGGAAACTGAGGAGAGGCTTAGCACATATCAGAAAGAAACTTTAAGTGTTGTGTGCAGTCTAAATAAATTTAAGAAGTTTTTGGAAGTAAAAAAATTCGACTTAGTGACTGATAATTCAACTTTAGCTTGGGTCCTGTCCCATTTCATGAAAATAAATAAACTGGGGCGATGGGCAGAAGTTATTTTATCTATGCCGTTTAATATCCAACGCATTAGAGGTGATGACAATAAAGTAGCTGATTTCTTAAGTAGATTGTTCAGTAATGGTGAATAGGGGGATGGAGAGGTGTTAAAGCAGTTAGAAAAATCATACAGCAGAGGCTCAATCTAACAATGAACCGAGTGGTAACAAAAAGAGGGGTAAAATAAATCAGAAGTTGAGCGATGTTAGTGTTATAGAAAATAATAAAATAAAATGTAACAATTTAATTAGTACTCCTTGTGCGTTGAAAGACATACTGGAGCATAAAAAATAAGATGATTTTTGGAAGGAAGTGTGGAGAGACATAAAGGAAGGGCGTAACTCACTATGTTATTTTGTAAAAAAGGGACTTATTATGTATAGAAATAACTTGAAGGGAGAGGAAAAAATTCTGTTACCTAAGCAATTATTTCAGGCCGTATATCAATATCACCATACATTGCAGGAAGTGTGGTGTCATTCGGGAATTAATAGGACCTTAAAAGAAATATGTGATAATTTTTATCACCCTGAGCTGCAGGAGTTTGTCAAGAAAGAAATTGGAAAGTGTGAAACCTGTCTTACTAGCAAGGGAATGTACCAACGACCCGGGATGCAACTCCACTCAAACACTTCAAGCCGAATATTTGAGAAGATCTACATCGATGGTTATAGTCCACTTCCTAAGACGAAAGAAGGATATCAATATATACTGATAGCTGTAGAAGATATGAGCAAATTCGCTTGGTTCCTTCCACTGCGGGAAATGACATCAGGTAATGTGTTAAGAGTCTTAGAAAATGGTATTTTTAATAATTTCTCATTACCTGCATGTATAGTGAGTGACAACGCTACTTGTTTCACTAGTAAAGAATACAAAGAATACAAATACAGCTGTTCACATTAATCAGCTCATTGACTTTAAATCAGCTGTTCAGATTAAAACAGTTTAGAAAACTATACTTCCTGTTGTGCAGTGTGTAAAACATGGTATTATGCTTAATAGTACTAATCAGTTGTTTGTTGTCCGATTTCAATGAAACAACCACTGTTAGATTTAGAATAAAGGTTACAACATTTTAATAGTCTTGTAAAATTTTCATACAGGGTATCGAGTTTGAGGAATTTAACATAAAAATTTATGATTGGCTGCCATTTTGAAACGGGTAAAGATAATTTGTTCACATTTTTTTCTCAAACGTGAATAAAAAAGGGCAACACAACTGCAAAGTTTCATAACTTTATATTTACTTTTATAAAAGATATAACTTTTTTGGTAAAAATCACATACAGACAGATAGACGGAAACCTTAACGTTTTAGGACATACCTACATATGAAGTTTTTTGCTCATTTTCACGTCTAGAACAAAATACCAAAATATTAGAACACCTTTAGGAAACACCCTGTATATTTGCTAAGACAATTATCACATCATTGTCCTAAGCCCTTATTGAGAATTGCCTACTTTGGACTACATTTTTCACACATATCTTATGGAATTATACTGTGGGGTACTTGTCCAAATTCGTATTTTCAAAGTTTATTTATATTACAAAAAAATCTGTTCGTATAATCAATAATTTAACTTAACTAGAGTCCTGTAGAGAATCCTTTAAGGAGCTCAAATTACTGACATTGCCTGCGCTGTACGTGCTTGAGACGAGAATGTTCTGCCGTTTCAGGTGTACGTTGGTGCAAGGTAGGGATGTCCATGGCTATAATAAAAGAGCTGTAGAAAACTACAGAGTTGCTCAACACAGACAACAGCTTCACGGCTATCTCCCATCTCAGATGGGTGTCAGATTTATTAATTGTTTACCAGAAAATATCAAATCTATCACAAATCAATCAAAATTCAAAAATGCGTTGAAACAATATTTAATAGAAAACATACTTTATTCCGTGGGCTAGTTCTTGGAACTCAGTAACCAACGTTGTCAGAGGTGAAAGATGTGGGGAGCTGAAGGTTGTGCGACTCAGTTAATATGACATATTTTTTAATATGTGTGAATGTATAGTTATTTATTGGATTTATTTTTATTATTATTAATATTACTGTTACTTATTTGGAATGTTTATTTAATTTTAATTTTTAATGTTTTATACATGACGAAGCTTAGTGGCTGAAAAATAGGATTACTGACGCATGTCATACTATTTTGTATAATTGTTATATAATGTCAATAAAGAATTATTGAATTTAATTGGATCCTTCACGTTCCTGAATTACTGCAAATTAATTGTTCCCCTGCCTGTTCCGTTTACTCACCTGGCCTAGCTCTGGTGAGTTCCCATTGTTGTCAGCCTAATGTGAGAAAGAATCCAAGGCTCGCGGCTGTAACTTCTGTGGTGTTCATGAGAATAATCCCCAGCACCATCCATTTCACAACATGAGCATTTTAATTGCACAGTACCTCGGTCTATATACCACACTGGATGAGTGTATAAGCTTTTGGCATTAGACTTAAAATTCCTCTACTATTTAAACACTTTAGTACTAGCAACGAAATAATGTATTGGGAATTGACACTCCACTCAAAACTTCAATCGTTATTGCTTGGTAGCTTAATACTTTTGAAGAGGAGAGTGAAGTCAGACTCCTTATATGTAAGAAATGAGAAATTAGCAAAACTATTTTATATTATTCTTCAAATTTGTTAAGTGTTATGTAATAGACTTCGCTGAGTTTGCATGCCAAAATTTGAATTCTATAAAGCTTGTTTCATTTTCGATTTATCCTATGGACAGATAAACAAACAATCATACAGGAAAGAAATGTTAACATTCACGGTGACCAAAGAGAAATCGTGTGAGCTTATTATGGTAAATGGTAGGCTTCTATGACGCTCAGCCTAATTTCCAAGGTTGGACAGCACCATCATATAATTCATTAATGATTACATTCTTTGTAGAAACCTCATGCAAGGTTTTATGGCAGTACTCAAATAAAAGTTCTGGTAAGCAAATGAGGGTATTACCACAAAGGTGTGCAATGGAATCATATATTGCCAGTAACTTCCAACATTAAGTGCAATATATTATAATTTCTTTTTTACTCTATTAATAAATGTGGCATTACAAGATCACATGATAGTACACAGTTTGTTGATATGTTTATTATTTCACCAATCATGGTTGCAAATAAGAACCAAAATTATTCGCTTTGCCAAATCTGTACGGTTGCCATGAACTAATATCAAACACAGTAACGCATCTGTGGTTGGAAGAGCTGATTCTATCTGAGTGTTGAGTTTAGCTCTAGTTTACCTTTATATTACGTGCAGCAAATGAAATCAACCGTCTTCTACACAAGCAAATCTTACGTGCAATCAAATCTTCTAAACAGTACACAGCTATGGTGAGAAGGATGATTCTCTTTTAACTTCAGCTTGGATGTTTCCCACTGAATCCCAGTGCTTTCCCTTCTGCTCTCTCTTCAGTCGGTGGAAGAGAACGAAACACACGGAGCTATATCAGGGCTGTAAGCAGGCTGGGGCACCACGCAAGGTCTTGTTCTGATCAGGTAGTAGTGGGTAACGACGAAAGCCGTGTGGCTGGGGGCATTTTCGTGGTGGAATTTGAAGATGACTTTAATATCAGGCCGGGCGCGGGCGATCCGGTGTTTTAGTCTCGAGCACCCCTATATGAATTGTTGCGTTGACAGTTGTTCCTTGCGGTAGAAACTCAAAATAAACGATTCCTTGAACGTCAGAGAAGACAATCATCGTTGTTTTGATACGAGACTTTTTTAAATGCACCATTCTTTGGAGAGTATTGTGTGTGCCACTCGGAGCTCTGCCTTTTGGAATCTGGATTTTATGTACTGATGCAGTTGTCTAACTCAAATTTCTATCGAAGACGTGTGCTAGGATTGTTCAGGCAATCATATTATTTGTTATTCATGTAATTCGTTATTCGTCATGAAACAGAAATTTTATTAACAATATTACTACATAGAGAACATTTAATATGTAAATCTATAATTGGAATCTATTTATGTAATACTAATAGTGTATAATTTTGGTTGGTCTGTTATTATCTCTTGTACTCTGAATGAGAGCTCTGGTGTGAATTTCAGTAACTAATAGAATGTGTTAAAACTTCTAGAACATATTTATGTAAAAACTTTTTGGCACTAAATTTTTAATTATTAAATTATAACAGTTAAATAAAAATTAGTTACTCTTGTTATATCTTAAATAAAAAGCATGGACTAATTTGAACTCATTACGAATATCTTACTTACTGGAAATGCTAGAAAGATTGCTGGAAAACGCAAGTACGAAAATGTTTCTCATTAACAGTTATATATATTTTTGATAAAACTAAGTGAAAACTTCCAATATATGTTGGTGGCCGATTGAAATAAAATATTGTAAACTGATTCTCCCTGTACTATTTGAGTACTAAGAGGATTACACATAGCACCAAACACAAACTAGTAGCTTTTACACAAAACATAACAATGAAGTGTAATAACTATATTTATTTAATTAGTACTTGTTAGCACTCGTATGAACTATTCTGTTGTTTTTTGCTGTAAATAATACTCGCTAAACTAGGATGTAAACTGCTTTGGCTAAGGAGAAATAGTGAGTAAATCTGTGATTTATATTTAATTAAAGTAACTGATTCATGTAAGTCCTGGTCCTGCTTCTGGCCATCACATCGTGTTCCTGGTGTTACTTTCGTGACCAACTGTGAATTGAGCGAAGTTTGAAAAATTCGGTTACATAACACTTCATAATTATTTAAAAACGTTAAATTATAAATGTTACGTTGTTTCCATGGATATAAAATAATATTGTATGTTAACTGATGCTTACTTTTCCCCTGTCCCTTATATTTCTGACGTCACGACTACTACCGCTTAAAAGAACGCTTATTACATGATTGCCCGAACACGTACATTTTTTTAGACAAACGTGTGAATAAAACATAATTATAAATGTTATAATGAAATATATCCTCGTCTTAATACATGATAATTAAGGTATATTAATAGTGTTTAGACACAAGATCCAGATACACTATTTTAAATAAAATTTTATATTACAGCTAATTAGTCTACAATAGTGTAGTTTTAAATTCTAAACAATAGTATAACACATAACATAACTATAATGCATCAATAACGATATTTAAGTTTATATTATAAATCCATTTTTGTTACTTTTATAATAATCACGCTAACCCTATTGTAAATTTTTTAACTACATTTGATATGTTTATTACTCAGATACAAAGAAACCTTGCACGTATATGTACTTTAAAATATTCCCTAAAAATTTTGGTGAAACTAACTTCAAAATATACATTCTGTTTAGGAAATAAATGAAAATATAAATCAGAAAATTTCTTCTCGATTACCAGTCTAAAATACACTTATGTATCATTTTAATTTGCTATATCTTATCTCTTATACTATGGATGTGTGCTTAGTACATACGGACTCCTTTAAAACTCCAGCATTGAAGAACCTGCCGGCTTGGGTGATCGTCACGATCACCTGCATCTTCAACTCATGCCTACGCCTGGCTCACTTCCCGACCACCTGGAAGGATGCCAAGGTGATCATGATACCCAAGCCCGGCAAGGACCCTCTCTTCCCGGAGAACCACAGGCCGATCTCCCTCCTGCCTGTGCTCTCCAAGATTCTGGAGAAGATCGTCTTGGCGAGATTCCCTGAGGAGTTCTTCACGTCTATCAGAGCAGAACAATTCGGCTTCCGCACCGGCCACTCCACCACCCTTCAGCTTCGCAGAGTCCTGAACAACATCACCGGAGCTGTAGGAAGGAAACACCACTCCACTTCGGTCCTGATAGACGTGAGCAAAGCCTTCGACAAGGTGTGGCACGAGGGACTGCTCTTCAAGCTGTCATCAACTCCACTGCCTGGCAGAATTTTCCGGCTGCTCCACAGCTTTCTCCACCTCCGGACCTTCTCCGTCAGCGTTGCCCGATCCACCTCCACGTCCCGCCCAGTGACATATGGTGTGCCACAGGGATCAGTCCTCGGCCCGATCCTGTACCTGCGGTACACAAACGACTTTCCGGTCACTCCGAGAGTGCAGCTCTCCCTGTACGCGGACGATGCGCTCCTCACGGCCACTTCTGCCAAACTGAGGATGGTTGGGTTCTACATCCAGCGGCAGCTGCACCTACTGGAGCCCTGGTTGACCAAGTAGAGGATCAAGGTCAACGTTGATAAATGTGAAGCCATAAACTTCACAAGGACAAGGAGACAAGCGGACGGCCGTCACCTGTCACTGAACGGCGACGACATACCGTGGAAGACTTCAGTGAAGTACTTGGGGGTACTCCTGGACTCCAAGCTGACCTTCACACCCCACGTCAAGAGGATCTGTGGTCAAGCGAGGAAGTGCTTCGGCAGCATCGGCCCCCTCCTCAACTCCACGAAGCTACCGACCAGGACGAAGGTCCTGCTCTACACGGCTCTGATATGACCAGTGCTCACATATGTGGCCCCAGCATGGTACCACCTCACCTGCAAGACCGCAAGGAGGCAGTTGCTCGCTGTCCAGAGCGTGTGTCTCCGGCGGGCCACTGGGTCGCCCTGTTTCGTGAGGAACACCGTAGTAAGGGCTTCGTCCAACGTCCCTACCATCAGGAGCTTCGTAGAAGGCCTGACATCGAGACTTGAGGAAGCTGCAGAGTCCTCACCATGGGGCCACATCCGTGAGCTTCGCGCCCAGGAGGTCCCCCAACTGCGTCTTCCCATGGATGACTGATGACATCGACTACAACTTCGACTGCACCACGACACTTCACCCCACTGACAGGTAGCGAAAGCTACTAGGGCTTTGACCCTCGAGACACAAGGCAAAAGCCTAACCGGCAGAGGCCTTGATAGATGTTGGGGTATCCACCCCACCACAGTCACAGCGACTTGGACTTTGACTTGGATGTGTGCTCTAGTGTATGTTTACTTAACTAACTGAATATGTTAAGAATTACAGACTGTATTTTTCTGCAAAAACCTTTGAAACCATATTTAAATTAATTAGTTTTATACATTAAACACGAATTAGTTGGTTATTAATAATGTTGGTCAGGTAAAATATGCTAAGTTAAATTAAATTAAATATTTAGCCTGACCAAAAAATCCAGGAAGTTGCTGGAAGACGTGCGTTAAAAATCCTTCTCATAAAAAATTAATTATTCTTCATCAACTATGTTAAACCGATCCTAAAGAGCCGTAACTGTTTATAATTTTCCATGTGACTGAACCCGATGCTGCCTGCACGCTTTGGGCACAGAGAGGATTAAAACAACCCAAAACACAAGTTTAGTAGCTTTTCAATAAGGAAAAGAAATTTTGTGAACATTGACAATCTTTTCAAAATAAAGGGAAATGCAACGAAATAACAAATATAAGAATTCTGTTTGCAATGGAATGATGTCTTCTTTTTATATAAACTGTTCAATTGTTTGGTGTTGTATTTAATAATGATTAAAAATGTAATCTAAACTGCTTTGGGTATCAAGAGACATTATGAAGAGAAATTGTGATTACTAAATAATAGAAGTACCTTATTCTAGTAGGTCCTGTCCTCGTTCAGCTACTGACCATCACGTTGTGCTATGTGGTTATTATCTGACGTGCTGCAAGTTGGACGATTTTGGAAATGCTGATATGTACTCGCAATATTATTTTTAATGTTTCAAAATATTAAAATATCAGATCTTTTTTGTTTCTATGGATATTAAGTAATGATTGTTCGGAAAAGGTTTTATATATTTCATATGTGTTTCTCATTCTTTTATATTTTGTTGCCATTTTATGTCTAGGATACTACTAATAAGAAATCTAATATACTCATACATTCTATATACAAAATTATATATGTCGTAAGTTAGTTATCACGACATATGTAAATAATGCTATTTTGGAAATGGTTAATTTGTAAAAAACCCCCCTGGGCATTGCCTTTAGGGGGAAAGATTTGGCTACTTATTTAAATTGAATAAAATCTAAAGTATACGCTTTGATAACGACAGTTATAAAATAACTCCAAATGAGGTGGTTATATTTTAAAATAAAATATTGCAAACAACTTTATATCAAATTTTATATAATTGTTGATTACGTTGTACATTATCAAATATTATCTTTTAAGTACAGTTTTCGACAGGACATTTTACGTATTTCTAATAAATTTTTATACAATTAGAATACCTCTTCTAACCTATATTGCACTTATTATCTGGATGCCTCTAATGTCGAAACTTTGCAGGGGGTTGTTTTGAGCTTCTTCGTTTCTCGTTGGCGCCTATTTTTGTACCCTTTTAGACGATCATGAATCCATATTTCAGTAATTAAGTCTGCAACATCATCAGATTTCAAATGCCACATGTATGATAAAGATGAACTAGAGATAAAGTCATCATTCACATGTAAAATTATATCAACATTTTTGTATATTTTAGATTATTTTAAGCTGTAATTATGATATTTAAATATAGTTGCAATAATAATCGTAATTTAATAGTATTTAAATCTAAAAAGCTCCTTACTTTGTATCTACGTATAAAAAGTATAAAATTCAATTATGAGTGCCTACTATTCAAGAAATATTCCTAATTTTCTCTATTAATAATATCCTCAGAATTTGAATGTTAAAATCGTGCAAATAAAATAAATGTTACATATATATATCTTCAATAAGAATAGAAAAGAATAGAAGAAAAGAACATAAAAATTCTCTATATTTCGTCTTAAGACATTTTCAAGAGATATACAGTAGGTCAATAAGCAAATATATCAACAAAAAATTATAAACAAAGAAACATCATACGTTAATAAAACTAATTTTGAATTACGTACAAAGAGTAAATATATACATATACATATATATTATCATGTAATATATGTATATTACTATTACTCCCGGCAGAGCAGGTACTTTTTGTGATTCAATGTTTATTGAAATTATATAGTTTGGTTAGGATGCTTTATTATACTAATTCTGAGGACAGAAATTACATTAAAAAACATATATGTAACCAAAAATCTATTGTTACAGAAGTTGCTAAAAACTCTTGTAACTGAAATTAATTATTTAAGTCAGTACCATTTGCACTACCTTAAATTGGAATATATAAGAGCTTTCTATAACTTCTTATCTTAGTTTATTCTGCATAATGTAGTCAGACATATTTAAACAGTAATAATTTTATAGCTTTTAATCATAAGTCACTTTTATTTTTGCCGCTCGTTTAGCAATTACTCACCGTAGCCTTAGCGAAGCCTATCATCTAAGAGGCCGATACATCTCTCTTTTGAATGTATCCTAACTGGACAATCTGACAATTAGTTCAACTATTAAATTAAAGTTGAAATGCATTTTAAATGGTATTTTATGCGATTTAATCATTATATTCTTAACGTAGGCTGTAACGCTGATACGTGATCTGGATTACTCCTATTTTGCTATACAAAAAATTTAAATAATACCTGTTCATAGACAAGGAACGAAAATATTTATATACGTTTTACCTTAAAATAAAAATATATTTATACTTTATACTATCAATTCCTGAATCTATAACTCACGTTTATATTGTAAACACTTAAATAAATTTTATTTTGAGCGTAATTTTTTTATTTCTTGCTTTAAATACCTGTAATTCCTCTTGTATTGACCACAAATATTTCTACTTTACCGATCTTCAGGGTAAGGTAACTTAAAGGAATATGAATTTTAAGTTCATAATATTCTTTTACATCTCTTAAGTAGTTTATTTAATAGTTGTGCTGTAAAAGTAGTATCATTCAAGTTGTTTTAATGTGTTTTAAGAGTATTAAATAGTAGTACAAACATTGACAAAATGCAATAATTTACTGAATAATTGGATAAAAAATACAGGTTTATAAAACACTAGCTGTTTCCTGCGGCTTTGCAAGCTTTTCGTAAGCTTTGCCCGTGTATGTGAACTTCTGGTTTAATTGAATTATATTTACAACGCCGATGTAGAGTTCGCCTTTGCCACGATCAAGAAAATCTGTGTATGTTTATAGCCATTGTGCACGTACATGTACTTTATTATAAAGTGATCAAACTTTAATTTCAGTCAGAAATATATCTTAAAGACAAATATACATAATAACTTAGCGCCTTCAAATCGGGTTTGACTATGTTATATACGTAAATGAACCTAATTTTAGTTTATAGTGTACAGGCGCTTTGAAACCTTTTATCTTTTGCAGCGCCGCTTGGTGGTGAGTTACATCAATGGGCACAGGTTATAAACCTTCTCCGTGGAAAAATACGTAAACATACAAATTTTCATAATGGTCTGTCTAATATTTTGCGATTCCATAAAGGACAAACACACAAACATTCATTTATATATATGTACTAGCGGGCCCGGCGCGCTTTGCTGCGCATTTCAATAATTTTTTGCAAAAGTTGCCCGCGGCTTCGCACGCAATTTCCCGTTGAAAACAGTACACTATATTCACTTATTCTTTTTCTATCACATTCTAAACATTGCTGAGATAATTGATAGTCGTTCCATCGTGAGCCTCTTGGGCGTATTATGAAGGTATGTACCATATTCCTGCCTCTATCTAGCTGTTACCCACGGCTTCGCACGCAAATCTTAAGAACCGAAGTCCTTATATTACTTAGTAATTTTTTTTTTTTACTATAATAAATTTTAGATTAAATTAGTTATATCTCCGATGCCACGATTGAGCTTGCTTTGTTGTCTCGATCGAGAGAATATGTACACACGGAGTTTTGAGAACCATACTTCTGTCAAAAAAAACAACTAAGGTTGATTTTATAACATTCTTTATATTTGTAGCCAACGTAAGATAGTAATTATGATATCTGCATTACTCTTCTGATCAAGCATGAGCATGGTTTATATTAAATAAATATTGCAGTTAAAGGTGAATTTTTACGTCAAATTTGAATTGTATTATCTGGATAGTAAAGTCTATGTTTAACAGTGATTGCAAAAACAGTTTAAACAAAATTTGTCGTTTCTCTTAAGCTTACTCTATGCTTTAAAACTATAAGTGTAATATATGTTTACAAAGAACAGCTGATTAAAAATTTGAAAAGACGTTAACATATGTTTGCTGCAATGCATTTCTTATGGGTATTTCTGTAACCAGTGGGGCGGAATCCTGAATCGGGAAAGGGATGGGCATAGCTTATAAACCTTCTCCGTGGAAAAATACATATACGTACAAATTTTCATCATGATCGGTCCAATAGTTCACGATTCCATAAAGGACAAACATACAAACATTCATTTATATATATAGTATATATAGGTGTATAAATATTTTCGTTGTGCTAGGCACATAGAATGATGGGTTGAGTAATTCCATAGGTAACCACAAACTTTACCAAAGTTTTAATGAAGTAGTTATGGTTACGCTGGGTGTAACAACGCTTCCACTACTTTGTCACGTGATACACTTTTACACTGTTACACTCAGTTGCGGTCTTGTATGCTGGAGTGTTAGGGTTAATTTGACAATAACCTCACGTGTCTAAGCAAACCTAGGTAATAACATGGTTAACATGACCTTAATATGCTTTTAGGTCATGTTTGTTGATTAAGTTTTATGATCATTTGAAATTTTAGAGTCATAGGACATCCTTCTTCTTGTAAAATATATCTCAAATTGTATGTATTGGATGATAAATAATTTGAGGGATTTACCTTGTTAATATCTTCATCCTATATTATCCTTATCTTCCTCTTGAAGATAAGGATAACATCTTACTTACCATGGTAAATAATAATAAGAACAATATTTTACGGTTCTGCAGAAAAAATATCAAAAGTCATTTTCTGAATGGCTTATTCTGGTCTTCAATAAATAATATTAATCATACATTAGATCATTTTGGAATTTTGGGACTAATTACTAGATCTCTTATTAAGTATCTGGCCAAACGCATAAATTAGGCACTCTGAAATTTTATAAATTGTTATTCATTGATCTTTTCCTATCCCCTTAATTTTTGTTTTTACACTGTATAGCACTTGCCGAAGTATAACCAATGTTGGTAAGTTAATGTCTGCCAATAAATAATAACGCTTGGACTCGTACTTGACAAGAGTGGTTTACAGTTTGTTATTTGATGCGAATGTGTGTCAATTCCGAGTATAGCCGGATGAATAATTTCCTATTGGTTCACATCGTAATTGAATTTAACGTTTTCACAACTGTCTGTGGATCAGCTTTGTGCCGTAATATCGAAATATAATGTTTTTGTATATTTAGTTATTTATGCAGTAGTGCCAATTAAAACTCTAAGCTAAAATTTATTATTTTACATACGAGTGTTAATTTATACCAACAGGGGTTCGATATGAACATTGTGCTCTGTCTAATCATTTTATTCCAGTCCGTTATTCAAAATTTGCTATGGTACGTGTTGCAATTACAGTCACACATTGTCTATGCCTAAACCAATGAGAACGTTGTAAAAAGCACTGTTTTATTTTAATTAAATACGAGTCCCTGCTTAATACCTATGTTGAGAGAATCCGAGAACAATGTATTTTCTTGAAGAAGTATTAAAAGTGGATTGATACGTTTTGTTTTATGATTAAACCATTTCATATCGTAAGCAACATGACAATCGGTATTCAAACAGGATGAGGGAAAATAAGAAGCCATTGTATGAGCGAAAGGAGAGTTTCTTCAATGTAAAATATTATATTTACATAATTTTGGTCAAAATTTATTTATATTATACTCGTTTTATTATTTGGAAGGAGGTAAAGAGATTAGTGAACAAACTTGTAACTTTACTTCAAAGTAAAAAAAATTATAATGACAACTAAAAAAAAACCACACACATACTGAGTGTTTGTAAAAATGGTCATCATTTTGAAGGAAATGTAGTTTAAAATAAAATTAATACACATTATATGTATGCACATAGTAAAATTTACATCACTACATAAAGCCAGGTTTTGATACTATAACTTTAGTACGTTGTATAGTAAATATTAAAAAATTATAATAGGGCAGTTGTTTATGTTACAATTAAACTTAACAATCATTAAATTTTTATTATTATTACTTTTTCGGTCACTGTAGGTAGCAACAAAAATTTACACACATTCCTAAATCGTCGTCGAGAGGAAAGGAAAGAAAATGTAAAAGTAATAAGTAGCTACATAAACTTTATTTTTTTGGTCTTGTTCTTTTGTATTAACTTATTTACAACTTTACTGCTAAAACAAAAAGTTGACCTAAAAATTACATTAAGGAAATGCTGAGCTTCTTTTATTTGAAATAAAAAATTGACAGTTTCTCTTTGTATTGAATACGATTACTTGTTGTCAAAGTGAATTATTGTCCAATTACCCTTTACAGTCTGACGGCGAGGCGTTAATATCCGGTTAGTTGACTGGCGATAACATTACTGAGGCGGAGACCAGAGAGTAATATCAGTAACAGACAATAATTATATGTTATCCAACTGACGTTAATAATATTGGAACTAAGACTTCATTTTTGAAATGGTCAACTATAATATATTTTCAAAAGTTATTATGTGTAATGTAATTGTAACTGGGCAAAACACTATTTGCTTTAATCATTAACATGTTTACACAATGTGTGGCCGTTCATATATTAAAACATTTAACTCAATGAAAACACATATTTATTTGAAGAAATTTTGTATAAAATAAAATACAGTGTCACTAATTTAAATAATACTAAGTTCTTTAATAGGGCTGAACCGTATTCCCTAAAAAGAGGATGAGACGATGAATCTATTGCACAACAACTGGGATAATAAATTAATTACTCCACACTCTTTGGAAAATAGTTTCTTCCTCCGATGTGGGTTAGCACTGAAAATGCGAGAAGATGGGGACTTCATTCGGGTCTAAGGATGAGTAGACTGGTTTTTCAATCACCTTTCACCAGGGTAGCGTCTGACCTTCTCTCTGTAGGTAGACCACAGTCTTCTCTAGTATTTGGTCTGATTACGGAACATGTGCGCTTGACGAAGGATCCTTACAGAAACTACCTTGGAGGATAGTGTGAGAGGTTTAAAACTACGGAATAAACATTGTTCAGCTGTGGCGAACGAAAAATAAGCTCATTTATTATAACATTGATTTCTAAAACTGTAGACAGAACGTAAGTAGGACATTTAGATCGTCTTACAGATGGTATAGTTTACTTGCTTGCACAATAAAATAATCAAGTATCATTTTTTAAACTCGTTTAGAATAAGCGTGAATTTCTCATTATTATCTAATGGTTACCGAGTGATCTTTACGTAATCATCATACTATTTAAGACAAGTTATATAACAAACCTAATCATTTTAAATATAATATTCTGTTTTACTTGTACTACTAGTTTGTGTCAACTTATCTATCTGTTATGTAACATTCTGATACTCATTTCTTAAAAGACTAGTGGGGAATAAATTAATTTTGATCAACAAGTGCATTTGAATGCATAGCAAATTTGCATGTTGCTGCAAACAACGATAATGTAACATACTCTAAACTCTTGTATCAATGTTTGTAATTTATATCAATGTAAAGTGTTTCAAGACAACAAGCGTTTTACTTCTAATTGGACGCTGAAGTTTATTATCAATCATACAGTATAAAGTAGTTAGACTAGTAACTATTATATTTTTGACGTAAAACTTAAATGACAGTTAGTTGTCAGTATAAACGATGTCTTTAAGTACAGAACTGGTAGCGTGCACTGTTGTGTAAAATTTAAAAAAAACCTAAAAAGGGAAAAATTTTTATATCGAAAATCAAATAAATATATACATTTTCGGAACAAGAAATATGAATATAATAAGGAAAAATATGTTCTTTACTTTGGTTACATTTTCTTCAGGAAATAAAACAAAATATAATAAATAGGACTAAAGAACATAATACATATAAACATCAATACCTATACACCTATGAATGCTATGTACTTATAAAATATTTAAATGTATGTATACTATATATTTAAATATTTGTTTCGTTGAGATGGAACCAACCACGTGAAGTTTAACCAAAAATTTACATCATCACGTGGAAGCAGCATAAGATCGGAATTAAATTTGACAATGAATTATTTGTTAGTTAAGTTTGATTATGTTCCTAAAAATTTGATACCACTTAAACAAATCTGCTATGTTTATAAGTAATTAAGAAGTGGCAAATTAAACGAGTGTATTTATAGGTGTAGAGAGACTTTTTTAGGTTTTAGAGAAACACAATAATTTGATTTGTTAGTGTTTATTAAGGTCTATTTTAAAATAATATATTTTTAATTCCAACACTATGAAAAGTAAGGTTGACTTTTTGGACGTTGGAATAAAACTATTTGATTACAAATTAATCATTTTAATACATAAAATTTAAAAAAAATACTGTAAAAATAAACAAAATACTCATAAATTTAATGATATACAAAATTAAAAGGGATTAGACGTAACGATATACGGTATATATCCTATTACCATTCGAAAGATGAGCTGTTGCTCGCATGGTTAAGATTTTATACGGTTGAGCTGATATCCGGAAGTTTTTAAAGCTGGCTGTACCTTCGAAAAATTGTTGCACTGCGGGCAAACTTTACGACTGCAGCAATTAAATATTATTTGGAGGAAAGGAGTTTAGTTTACTATTAGTGTAATATAAACTAGGATTAATTGCGCTTGTATAAGTTTATATATATATAGGACTTGAACAAAATTTCATAAGAAAAAATTAAAAAACTAGTTGTTGTAACAATACACATTTCTAATTAAATAGATCCATCTTAATTGTAAGTTTATTACTTGTAACGTGTTCCAGGAGAATTTTTTAAATAATTAATGCAATAAAACTCCACTTACGATGGTCTAGAGGTAAGATCCAACTTGCAATGTATAAACACATAACCTGAGTATCCTTGAAATCGATGGATAATGTTTTTTATTATAATGAAAATTTTTATGGATATTGAAAGGTATATTTCTGTATTAAAAATTACTTGAATCATGTCTTACCATATTTTTTAAATATACGGAGATTTTTATATGTAAATGAAAAACAGCGTTAAAGAGTTCTTTCCATGTATATTCTATATCACACACTATAGCCTAATACGGACAAAAAATCTTTCGAATTATGTATTATTCGACGATTTTGGCACAGAATATACGTAATAATAATCAGATAATAAGAGTTGGTAAAAGTGTTTGTGTGTTGGCTGGATGAAGTTTAGTAAAAGACGTCACCTAAAAATATTTAGTTTAGTATAGAAATAGAAATAAATGAAACAGCTGGAACATACCCAACGGTAATATGTATTAAAATTATATATTTCCATAGAAACTACAAGGGAAATGAATGAGAATTCTTTAAAATTTTGGTGGACAGTTCAGATTTCTTGTTCAATAGGAGTTCAACTCGCAGTAAGTCGGAGAACCACCACCAGGAACAGGATGCGGTGCCCAGGAGAAGGACAGGACCAGGGCTACAAGGATGAGTTATTTACTTGTATCTCTTAGAAATAACAATATCTACTCTCACTATCTCTCTTTACACAAAGCAGTTTATTTCATATTTTTAGCGAATATTAATTACAGCAAAAACACTGAAATAGTTCATATGTAATGATAACGTGATCACAAATTATACATATCATCATTTAATATATATAATTTAATTTTAAATAATTATTTCAGATTCTTTTCCTTTTTGTGTGCTATAGATATAGTACTTAACAAATTCCCTTTGTTCGTTTTTCCTCCTTTGTTCGTGTTTCCTCCCAAAGCGTAGAGGGAGGAAACAGTTTATATTTTTTCCATGGAACTAAATCCTATATGCACTTTTTATCTATTACCATATACACCGAACCTAAGACAGAAATGAAATTTAAATTATATTAATGTAATTAAAGTTACTAAAACCCTTTTAAAAATCTTTTTATTACATATACTTCTTTCGGTTTTTAACCATCATCATTGTACATTAAACTCTAAATAAATAAATGATAAACAATTATATATACATATGTGGACCTTTTAAACATATGTTAAATTTAAATGACACAGTTGTAATTTTCTTATTAGTAATCTGTATTTAATATTTCAATTTTTCAAAATTGGATGTGTCTTATTTTTCAGATTACTATTTAAAATTTTATGAGGATCTTTATTATAATTTAGATAGATATGTAATTCTTGTTTTGTGTTTACTTTCTGTCCTTTCCTTTCGATATCTAAAATTTCCATGTTCTTTTCAATATTTGTGTAGTTATGGCCAGTCTCCAATAAGTGTTCAGCCTATATATATATCAACATTATATATATATATATATATATATATATATATATATATATATATATATATATATATATATATATATATATATATATATATAGATAACCCTATAAGTGGAGTTAATAACATGAGAAATTTAAATTATATTTTAAAAACATATTTGTCTTTGTAGTATGTATAAACAATCACATAAGAAGAACAATCACATAGGTAGAATAAGATGCAATCGCCAGTACCAGGACCTTACATGGATGAGTTACTTTTATAATTTAGAGATCTAAGTTGTTCTTCATAGTATCTCTCGTTACCCAAAGCAAATTACATCCTAGTTTAAGCCAGTATTAATTACAGCACAAAACACAGGAACAGTTCAAATGTAACGATAACTGAAGTAAATTCTATTTTATTCATTTTGCATATGTTTTAATTTCATGGTTTTCGTTTTTCTTACAAATTATGTAATCAAAGAAATATTTTGTAATCTTTGTGTAAATACAGAAAGATCCTTGTTTTGGGCTGTCTTTAATTCTGTCTGTACCCAAAGTGTACAGAAAGAATCAATTCAGAACTTAGTAATTTCATGTGCCAATCTCAGTAACGCTTTGTATTCGTTCATATATATCTGCTAAATATTTTAAAACTTATAAGGAGAAATATTTCTTAAATTATTTCTAATTGACATTTTTCTAGCAATTTTGCAGTTGATCAATATTTACCTTGAGTTGAAAACAGTTTATGATAGATGTTTATGTATAAGAATACTAACTGAATTATGTTTATTTATTATATTTAATAATTTGTTTAAACTCTCATGACCATTTTTGAGAGATATATGGTCTATGATGTTCAACTGATTCAATTAGTTACTGAATTTAACGTCAGATGTCTCTCACACACTATAAGAAATAAGATATAGTCAATTAAAGTGATAAATTAATATAAATAGATTATTAGATTTCAATGTAACTTTCAAAATTCTACTTTCTACAAACTAGAATGCGTCGTTATTATGACATATGCTTCAGCTGAAATTGAGAGAGTATTCTGCAGAATTACCCCATTACCAAAGTGATTTTAGTCAACATCTTGGTTAACAATAAGAGTTAAATAACAGTATTAATTAATCTCCAGAACTCGCCGGAGAGTTAAAATTTATTTTGGTTAGGTACTCTAAGTCAACATTTAAGGTCGATAGTTTTTACGCAATTTTAGGTGTACGATTTCTCTAATTTAAAAACTTGTACATGCGACGAGTAAAGGTGGTATTTAGATTTGAAAATCTGAAATTAAAATTGTTTTCTTGCAAATTAAAGGTTATGAACTTTTTCGATTATCGTATTGTTCTATTTTGGGGATACGCATCCTTAGGAATAAATGAGTTAAAATTTAAATTGCATTGAGCATGTATTTATTGAAAGAGACTGCTCTCATAAAACTATTTAAAACAACAATCCTCAGTTTAGATATGCTCAGAGACCCTCCAGTCATTAAACATGTGATATTTCACAATTTCTTCAATTACAAGGAGGTAGGAGTACGCCACACCACCTATCACGAAAAAGCTTCACTGAAATTGCATGCACTATTTAAAGTCTATAGCTCATTTTATTGTTGAGATGTCTGGAAGACAGTTTTACATCCTCCAGCAGATAAAGAAGAAAATTTTCAGCCTACTAAGTAAAAGGCTTCAGTAACGCTAAGATAAATTCCCTCGATATGAACCTCCATAGTACTTGTTCTTCTCTATGGAAAAATGATTTATAAAATGTTTTATTCATAATTCTGCAGATGATCCTTTTCAAGATAACAACCAGATACATACAACTGTTCCTATTTAGTGAAGTTTTACAGCTGGTTTTAAATAATAACAGTTACGGTCATTTAGTAAGGTTACCAGTTACTACTACTTAAAATTGAGCTAAAATATAATTATTTCTCTTACTTTAAAAACACAATTTTCCTTTCTTTATAAATACGCTACATGTATTAATATTTCAAATGTCAAGATCTCGAATAATTGTATTTAGCTAATTTACTAATTTATTTATTCTGCTTCGTTCTCATTACAATTACAGTTCCACATAAAACATATGTGAAACATTTACAACTGCTTAGCCATTACCTATGGAGCGACATGAACTATCATCGGGTTGTTGCATATGATAAAGTTTTGCCAATATTCCCGAAAAATTTGAAACAAAAAGATAATAATCTGAAAGATGTAATGCAGACGGACTGAGAGATGGACAGAGAAACAATGGGATAGACAGATAGACAGGTAGGCAAATAGACATTAAATTTTTCAGCTTCACGAGTGATACGCTTCGTTAACACTAATCCCGTAGAAAAAATATAAATTAGGAAGGTCATTCCGATAACGAACGAGACTCTAGCCTGCTAACTAGGCGTATCCACAATAGTGCTACCGGCGAATCAAATTCTTCTTAGAGAGACAGGCGGCTTCTACCCGCACAAGACTGAGTTATAACAGGTCTGTGATGCCCTTAGATGTCCTGGGCCACACGCGCGCTACACTGAAGGAATCAGCGTGTCTTCCCTGGCCGAAAGGCCCGTGTTACACGTTGAACCTCCTTCGTGTCAGGCCGCAGTGACTCGTGGTGTTCAGCCCGCGTTTGGGAGTCCTCTAGATAGTCAAGTAGCAGCTGGTTACTCAGCACAACCCACATCAGCACCTGCAACAGTATGACGTATAGGGAGTAACTCTACGCGTGACTTCTTTGTATTTTTTTTGAATTTTTATTGTAAAAGAGAGATATGTCGTAAATTAAAATATAAACACAAAAAACAAATTTGGTTAAATTTAACCTTAAATTATATAATTTGAGAAAATAATAATAATATAATATCATTATATATATATATATATATATATAAAATGATATATATATATATATACATATATCATTATTTCGTATAAGTAAGAAATATACATATATACATTTTTACTTGTGTCCATATGTATGTGGCTGAAATTGTCCTAAACGACTCGACCGATTTTTATAAAATATTTTGTATTTTCAATGAAATTCGAGAACGGTTTTGATTTACAATTCGGTCAAATTTTAATTGTTTATTTAATCAATATTTTATTTATAAACTGTTGTTGATTTTGGAATGTTTTACCTTCGATTCAGCAGACTGCTCTACGACACATATTAAAAAGTGAACAGTAAACTGTTAATACTTTCAGTTGAAGTTCATGGAAGAGGCAGAAACATTTGCTTACATTTAAAATTTAGAAAATTATTATTGAAAGTGCTTGATCAGTAATTTAATGCAGATTGTATCGAAGAAGTTAAGTTATTGCCTAATTTTCTGTTTAAATTGCACCAATGGTCAATAAACTATATAATGCAAAGTAAATACTAAACGCTGTTATAAAACACCTCATTGCACAAAGCCGTGAGTGTTCGCACGTAAGGTAATCGAATTTGGTTAGATCGAAGGTAAATGAAAAGAGCCGAAAGAAGACGCTTTATGTTTGAAATTGGTTTTCGTTGATACATTTTCTTGATCGTAGCAAAAGGCAAACTCTACAAAAATATTGGAAATATCTTAGACAGAAAATTAATTTTAACAGGCAGAATTTGGTTCTTTATAACCTAATTAGTCTATCGAGATTCATCTACAGTGCTGGCCAAATTATTACGATAAAGCATATTTTTTGTTTTGCTTTATTAATTAAAAACTATTTAATTTTATGTTGGTATAGTATATTATACTTCATTCGTGTGTTACTTTAGAATAGTATGTGCAGAAAATTTGGTAACTTTATGTTGGCGGGTGGAAACACTGCCTGTTTGTTTATCATCTGCCTTTACAAATCTACCAGCTGTATATCCTCAATCAGGATAAAATTAATTTTTCATATGGTTTACATGTTTTAGGTTCAGTAGATCTTTCTAATAGTGTGTTCTGTTATTATTAAATTAATTTTAAGGTCATTTGAGAGTGTATGAAACCACTTTTTTACTTCCTTATTGGCTATTTATAACATTATCAGGAAATGGGTAAAAAAGCAGACCTTTCACCAAGGAAATGTGCTGTGGCCAAGGTTCTTTTGGAAGAACAACATTACACACATACTGAAATAGCACACAGACTAAATATTTCACAGAAGTCAGTTAGTAGGATCAAGAAAACACTTGATATCAATGGTATTTATAAATCCAGCCGTATCGGAAAATGTGGCCGAAAGAAAGCGTTAAGTCCAAGGATGGCCAGAATGTTGAAAAACATGACCCTGACTAGGGTATTGACTAATAGAAAAATGACCAGCAAGATACTTAGTGACCAGTTAAGAGATTATGGCACAAATTTTCGCCCAGGACCATCAGAAGAACATTGAATGAACAAGGTCTTCGTGCATGCAGGCCTACAAAAATTAAAAAAAATAACACCGGCAATGGCTAAAAAGAGATTGGAATGGGCCAAAGGGATTTAGCTCATTGATGATTATTTTAAAAATGTAAATATGAGTTGTTTGTAACATATGAGGCTTAAATATTTACTGCATGTATGGAGACTACCTACCTTTTACTGTAATACCCTTAGAATGAATCCCAAACTTTACCTCAATCGCAATTTAATAAAGTTTGCTCATCTGGTCATAATCATCATTTAACTGAAAGTAGGGCCTTTAAACCTTCAATTAAGCTAGGACATACCTAAATAAGTAGTTTTTTTGCAGGTTTGCTTTACTGACGAGTCGATATTCTAAATATCGGACGAAAGCTCGCAATTCGTACGCAGAAGACCCGATGAGGCATTCCAACCAGATTGGATAAAGCAAACTGTGAAACACCCTACAAGCATTATGGTATGGAGTGTTATCTCGGCACATGGCTGTACATTGTAGAAAAAAACCATGAGACAGGATCAGTACCTGAATGTGTTAAAAATAGGCTGCTACCACAGGTTAACGACTAGCACCCGAGCGGAGAATTCATATTCATCCACGATGGAGCTCCATGCCACCAGGCTAAAAGCATCAAGCAATTCTTGAGTAAAGAAGAGATCAGTGTCTTACCCTGGCGTGGAAACAGCCCTGATATGATCCCAATTAAAAACTTATGGGCTATTGTCAAGCGACGACTCCAGAAAATAAAAATAACAACGAAGCAGCAACTGATCGAGGAGCTCATCCGAGTGTGGCATGAAGATGAAGAAATAAAATGTGTGTGTGTAAACCTTGTGAAAAGTATGCCAAAAAGGCCTAAAATGCTATTAAAAACAAGGGAATGCAAACTAAATATTAGATTATTATTTCATTGTACAATAACGTGTTTAAATATGTAATCAGTAAAGAAATTGCTTTTAAAACAATCTTAGTCTAATAATTTGGACAGCACTGTATATAAATTAATAATTGTTTTCAATAACTTATCAAGACCCAGCAATAACCACGAAATATAGAGACAGGGGAAATGGTACACCCCTTCATAATATGCTTAAGAGGCTCACGAAGGAACGACTATCAATTATCTCAGGAGTGTTTAAAAAATGAGGTAGACAAAGAATATGTAAATATTGTGTACTGTTTTCCAACAGGAAATTGCGTGCGAAGCCGCGGGAAATTGCTAGTAAAAATATAATACGTATCTTATTTTTACGCTTATGGCCTAAAATAAGATACTCATCACAAACATTGAAGAGTTTATATGTTTCCTACTCATACTTTTCTATGTTTACATTCAACAATATGATCACATTATATTCTGTAAAATTTTACCTATTACATCTGTGATCACGATTAAAACCATGTAACAGGTAAGAAATTTAAACACTTATGTAAATTTAAATTGTTCTGAAGGATCTCTCACTTTTTGATAACGCGCTGCTAACGTTTCTTATAATGTTATACACGTAAGCATCTGTATTATTTCTGAAAAAATTTTGGGTTGACTTCCAATGAACATCACACAATTAGGTAAATTAATATTGGGATATAATCTGTGAGATCCGTGCTTCGTGTGTTACTGCCCTGCTTTCTACCTGTATCATTAAGACAATATACACTGTTATAGTTAGATGAGTAAGATTTAGCTTAATATCACATATAATTTGTAGTTTAATATTCATTTGCTGTTATGTTAAAAAAAATTAATACAGTCTGAATTGATCGGAATGAAACTTTCCTGACAATGCGGAAATGAGTATCGACCTACGGCTATGAGTTGTCTTAGACATGTCATAAAACTAATTTGCCATAGATATTAGTAAATTATAAGATATAAAGTGAGTGTTTTGTGACTTGTAAATTTGTTGGGAAAATCTGCGTTTACCATCAGTAGTTCCAAAAGTTTGGCGAAGTACAAATATTGGTTTACAAACAACAGGTGTATCTTGGTATTTCGCTAAAAATCAATATCTCTAGTGCTATGGGTTTCTAATGTCTAAATTATTTATTGAACCATAGTAATAAAGGTCTTTTGAACGTTGTAAATGTTACCCGTTCATAATCATTAAAATCTTAAGCAATAAATTTATGTAAATATGTAAAGATAATATAAACTTGAAACTAACCAAATTAGCAATAGCGTTAAACGGTCATATTGAAAAAGATCCCTAATTAATTGGTCTTTACAGCAATATATTTACACATACTCTAAATTAAATAAATGAACTTATCTTTAAAATATGAGTGTATAGTCACATAATATTAATTAGTTTGAATTTTTGGCAGTAGATGTGAGGTAAATCCATAATCGTCATCAGCCACATCAATACTAACCTCGTAGAAAACATATGTGAAAAATACTCAACAAAGATTTTGAACTTATTCATATCCATAGAAACAAGGAAGAAAAGATTTTAGTTGTTTTATTACAGTATATTCTATATTTTAGTAAGAAGTCTCAAATTCGCAGCGTAGAGTGTAACCATTACCCAAAAGGCACCGAGGACCAGGGCCAGTATCAGGACTTGCAGGTAAAATACTGTTATTGTTCAGAAATCACGGATTCCACTTTCACCATCTCTCGTCACCCAAACCAATTTACATCTCAGCTTTAGCCATTAATTACACCACAAATAAAAGGATAGATCTTATCGAAGACAGTGCGATTACAATGTAAACAAATTTTTTATCCTCGTTCACTTGTTTATTGAGTGTATTT
Organism: Homalodisca vitripennis; assembly: GCF_021130785.1. Lineage (NCBI taxonomy): Eukaryota > Metazoa > Arthropoda > Insecta > Hemiptera > Cicadellidae > Homalodisca > Homalodisca vitripennis. The sequence continues at coordinate 238,847 of NW_025777290.1, forward strand.
TTTGGACTAGAAATATTACCGCAATCATAAATTCCATTGATTCGTTTTGTAGAAAAGCTAATAAATTTTTATTTTTGCCTATTGTTAACCCCCGTACCCAATGCGTTCAGGCCGAAATGGTTAACTATTTTCCTCAAATAGAACGAGTATTCGTATAAATTTGGATCTGTTTTTACATTCTAGTAGTGTGTAGTATGTATACTAGTAGTAACCTCCGAAATTAGATTATTTAAGGAGCATGTAAAATAACTGAAGACATGAAATCATCAAATTCAAAGTCGGCTGTTAATTTGAAGAATATAGGTTAAAAATGCACAAAATATCGAACAATTTTTAAATGTACACATATGCAAAAACAATCAGCTAATGTCTAATTTAGAACATTTTGAAATTTACAAAAGAGCCAGGAATAATCTTAATGCTCTATTAAACGACAAACATGTTTTCGTATACAATTTATTATTTGAAATTCTTTAAAATATTATTTTACTATACATTAATTAAGGAATAAATGTTGCTACCGATTTATTTATAATAAACATTAATTTAGTTCGGTTATTTGTTTGATTTTTATTTGATGTACCTTAACCTAGTACCTGAAGATGAATTCTCTAAATTTGAAATTCTCATCGTAGTAACAAAACACAATAAGCATGTTATATTTGGTTTATAACTTTTAATGTTTTTATTTAATTTAAAAAATTTACCCTATTGCCATACCTATGTTTTACAGCCGTAATAATATTTCGTTGTAGGCTGTATTTTAACAATGAGTAAAAATTAGATTATGTTAACTGCTAAATACTAGGAATCCTTAAATGAATTATTTTAAGTTGTTTATTAAATAAAATAACTGATATAACCCAGCGAATGTTGAGTTCAGCTTAATTTCACCTTCCGCTTAGCGCAGCGTCTGAAATTAGACGTTATCAGATTTGGATTATGGAATCGGGAGTCAACGTCTGTCAGAAGAGATCAAAAGAGTATACAGAAAAATAGCAGTTTTTTGAAAGCTGATTTCAGCAATAATAGTTATATTTACTTTATTAAATAGTTCCTTGTTACAAATAGTCAATAGTAGTTAAGAGTCAAATATTCATTGCAGAGAATACTTAGAATTAAATAGAAATGCAATAAATTATAATTAAACTGAGAGTTTCATACCACAACCCTCTCAAATAGCCATTTATTTGCTCCTTCTCATTCATTCATCACCAAATGCTCCGACTTCAATCAGGTACCATTCAAATGATCTTAATGGCCTCTCAATATATTATCAATAACTCGTGTAAAGTATGAATGCGTGTGACACTAAACAGCGTTTCAAACGAGTTGTAAATGTTTTGAGCGTTCGGGAAATGTGTATATCAATTTTATATCTGTTCATCAGATGAACTCAAGCCTGCGAGAGTAAGCGTTCAGGAATCGTCGTCCTGTTTTTTGCAGTGTGGTGGTTCTCCCTTTCTTAGTACGAGGCTATTGGTAAATTCACATTTTGACATACAGTATACAGATATTTTCCATATCTAGAGGCTTGGGAGATGCAGCAGGAGTTAACTTTTGAAAACAGGCCTGCACGGCTTTTGAATGACTTGGAATTTTTTACAGTTTTAGCATTAAAAAGTCGTGTGTTCGAGCAAACACTTTACAAAACCAGTCCGTTAGTAGAGTGTTATTTGGCTAAGGACCTTTAAACATGAACGCCTGGTATTCGTGATCACCCAGTCACCTCTGAGAGCTCGTTAGACAGCCAAGAATGAGCCACATCCAATGAAAATTCTCTTTAATAGCAGTAGCATTGTGGAATATATGAAAATCTAAAAATTCCCAATATCTGACAAAGTTTACGATCTGCCATTATCCAGGAGATCCTAGAGACTTCCAAAACGTCCCTGGATCGGGAACTGTCAGAAGCTAACACCTTTCAAATTTGAGAGATGTTAGAGGCGACTAGGTCCCAAATATCAAGCGCTACTAGGCACCGGAAGCACCAAGATCCCAGAGACTCCAAGAGAGCAGGAGCTGAAACAGATGTCATAATTTTAATTTTTCAGAAGCCGCCTGTAGTATCAGGTTAGGAGGAGCTGGTAGAGTGTGAGAGTTCCAAGGATTTTGGCCTCCCAAAGACAGGTAACTACAGGAGATCAGGCAGCTCTCAGAGGACGAAAGATCTTAAAGGCTAAGAGCTTTTAAGGGCCGGGAAATTCCATAGTTGCTCTCCCGTGACTAAAATCTCTTAGAGGAATGCAGCTCCTAAAAGCTGGGAGCTCATAGTCTAGAAACTACCCTAAAACTGGAAGCTGGCTGGGGCCAGAAGCACTAAAATTCCGACTGTGTACATTATTTCAGAGTTATTTTAATGTAAATTCTTGAGGCTTATAAGAAACAATGAGGTATGGAGAATAGGTTTTAATGTACACGTTATTTTAACTGCAAAGGAAATCTATCTTAATCTCGTGACCGGTGAGGTAAAAGATCCAGTATGCAGTATTAAATAGTTACATGGGTTGTAAGAATACTTAAATTTACCACTATATATATCTTAGGAGAGCAGAATTACGTACAAGTAAACCTTGTTGAGTGGCATAAAACTTCGGGGGTTGCAAATACGTTATAATTTTGTGAGCAATCATAAAAGTTAAGTATGCTTGAAACTTGACTTTGCTGATGATTAATATTTAAATCACCTACTTCATATTCTCATAATAAACTAAAGTATCCCGCAGGATACCATATATGTCATGTGTGGAAAATAAAATTTGTGAATTGATTAGATCTAATTTTAACGTTCATAAAGAAGTAGGTAGAAAAAGTGCAATAAGATTTTGACTGCGCTTTATTTTGTAAAAAGGCCAAGAGTCGTTTTAAATTTAAAAGTCATATCTGAGAGTTTAATATTGTATGCTATAAATATAAAATATCAAAGACCTTTTTATTGATAGAGAACGGTTTCTCAAGAAATAGATTATAAATGTTAAGAAAGGTTTTACGTCCTTTGGAAATATATATTAAAAGCCATATACAAGGCCCAAACAGCGTAAAAATCTTTATTTTTAAACTCTTCTAATATAAATATAGTTATACTCATAGGAAAAGAAGCTTAACAATTGAACCTAGTCATATAAGGAACTTTGCACTGCTTCTGGAGTGACAGGATATTTTGGAAAGGTAAGTTTAGGGGTAGAGAACGCCTACTATTGAGATCTATAAAAATAATTTAGGGTAGTAATCTTATGTCCCCTCGAAAGAGGGGGAGGCCAGCTTTGAAAAGGCCTCTTCAGTCAAAGCAGGAGGGGGTGGCACACCCTTTTGTATAGGCAGGCAAGAATCTGTGACTTTTAGAAAGCGAACCCTACCAACTCCAACAGGCATCGGCCACAATAGGCTGTCGAATTAACCTGACCCCAAGAGTCTTGAAATTTGTGGTTAGTGATGTGCCGCTTCTGGTTGGGGAGATTTAAGTGACACGTCGGTTTTTGTTGTGCCTAGTGGTAAGTTCAACTGGAAGGTATAAAACAGCCAGAAGTAATCCCTGCTGGGTTGTAGATATAGTAATACAAAGAGATATCACAACTGTGTTGGAATAAATATAATAGTTCTTTATGCAGAAATTTAAAAAGTCTACCATGATACGTATATTAATGTAAAATATTAATTTGTTAAAGTACAGGAGAGTAATCAATGTCAATTATGCAATCAGTATAGAAAGTTAATTAAACCAGTAATACAACCTTACTAGGGTTAGGACAGAAGTTTGAACATTGCAGACTGGTTATGAAAATAGTTATAGCCTAAGTTTTGTCTGCGGCATACAGGTGTTGATTAGTACAAGCAGATCGGCGTAAACTGTTTCAAAATTAAAAGTAATAGTATTTAATCCTCATCCTCTCTAACCTACTTTCAAATAATGTATTGTTTATTTAATAAGTTATAGCTATAGTAAGTTATTTGCTCTAAGGAACTTTACACCTGTAAAGAATGTTACAGGTCTGCATAGAATGTTATTTAGACCATTTAAGTTAGATACATCAAAGTGAAAACTCAAATCTAAAAAGGTTCTTTTCGTTGCAGATATAATATTTAGCAATGACATGACATATCGAGTATTGTTCCTGAATATTGGATCTAAATTATCATATATTATCACTTTGACGTTAATGTAAGACGAGAAATAAAACATGCTTATCTCTATAGTATGTATCTGTTCGGGTAATCTGATAAAAAATTCGATTTAATATTAATATTAGTCATGACGTAAACAAGCAAGTGAAGATGAAAAGCATTAAAAAGAAAGATGAAAAATGCAACAGTGTACATATTAATATATTTTAAATATCCATAGAAACGACAAAGAACAGGTACCACAAAGTTTTTGTTAAACCCAATAGTGTTATTTACAAAATTTGTGGAACACACGGTTATAGAAGCACGACCTGGAACAAGTGCGATGACCAAAACCTTGACAAGGACCAGGACCTTTTTCATTGTTCGTTTTAATGCTCAATTCGTTCAACACGCAGTACGCGGAAAATGTCCACCCGGAGTACGCTAACGAAGACCAGGATCGAGACAAGTAATTATAGATGAGTTACTTTATTGATTTACAATTCATAGTTTTTTCTTTGCTTTTTCTTAATGAAATCAATTATTTACATCTTAGATTTAGAGGTAATTAAAAACAGCAAATACAGTGGAACAGTTCCATTTGCAGTTAAAAGGATTATCATTTTAATGAATTATACAATAAGTTTTTTGTCTTGTTTTATCTTGACCTACAAATAACTTTCGTATTTTTTGTGGACGAAACGTAAACACTTGTGATTTATGGTTTTAAATCCCTTCAGTACTCTAAGTGTACAGAAAGAATCAGTTTACAACTATTGTAGTAAAATTTATTAAAGGTTTTAATATCCATTCTCACATATTTTATATAAAGGTGTAAAGATTACCAAGAGAATTACTTACTTAAATGTGTCTGACAGAAATCTTTCTGGCATTTTATACTAGTTTAAATATTGAAAATAATTTTAAATTAGTAAATGTTAGCTCATTTAGGATTTAAATTCAGTATTGCGTTAATTTGTTTAATCTGAATGATTTCTAAATACGGTGTTCTACATATTTGAGGAAATTATGGTCTTTATCTTTTAATTTATTCAATTAGATGATGATATTACCACCAGAGCTCTCTTCCACTTTACAACAGCCGATTGAATTTGCAAATTTAAATTATACGGTTATAGAAACGACTTCTTAGTTTCTTATGACTCTATGTAGTTTAATTTCCACTATTAATGATAATTTTCTTAAGAAAGTAAATGAAAATTCTATATTTGGAAATAAATGCCCGGGTTCTACTTGGTAGAGAACTTTAAAAAAAAATCTTTTATTAGGATATAATTTCCATTACACCCTGTCAGGAAAGTCAATCTACTGCAAAATCAGATGGGAACCATTAATATAATTGAGGACTCGGAGGGAAAAAAGATAAAGGTGCAGTTTTTTTACATTTTGAGTTAGACACGGGAAGTTGTAGGTTAAAGGCTATAGAATGTTGTTAACGAGACTTTGGCACTAAAAACAGTGAGGGTGCAAAGATATTAGCAGTTGAAATATCCATGCAAGCGGGAATAATGATAAACGTGGTCGGCTCAGGCGCTAGTAACGATGAACGTCACCTCACTACTCCCCACTCCGCCACCTCTATCAGCTGCTTATTGTTCTGCAGACGATCCTGTTGTGACAGGAAACTCCAGTAGCCGGTGCTTGCCATCATAGTGTGTTTAGCTTTATTTTTGCTTGGTTTTCATCGTGGGAGGCAGTTGTTTAATGTGTGTGTGAGTGCCAGTTCAAAACTGAGTGGTGTGCTGAGTTGTTTATAGTTAACCCATAATGGATGAAGAAAGTGCTGTTCCGGACAAAACAAAAGCTAAAAAAGGCAGAGTCTAGGAAGAGTGAGCGATGCTGCAAAAAAAATGAGGAACCATACCCATGAAACAGGTGAAAACTGTAATTGTAAGGTATTTTGTTGCTTTAGTAATACAATTGAAGACGAACGTAAGAAGATTATTTTGCACTTTAATAGCCTAGAAAATCGAGATAGCCAAAGCATTCATTTAAGCGGTTTAATTACTTGCAATTTAGTGAAGCAAAGAAGAACCAGGCCAGATGCAAAAAGCAGTAAACTTCACTCTTACGCATATCGTTATAAAGTACGTGTGACACGTGATAACGAAATGATCGAGATTCCTGTGTGCTACAAAGGATTTCTTGCTATGTATGGTATCACTCCAAGGCGCTTACAGACGATACAGCAACAACTGACCGAATTCGGGAAAGTATTACCATATAAACGAGCTAAACACTTGAGTCACGCCTTGTCGGAGGAAGTTACCAATAAGATCCATGAACACATTCAGTCTCTCAGGGGGAGAAAGGCTCATTATTCTCTCAAAAAGACTGACAAGATCTATTTGCCTGATGAATTAAACATTACTAAGCTTCATGAAATGTACAAGGAAAAGTATCCGAATTTCCCAGCCTCTTATGATACTTATCGCAAGATTTTCGAGACAAACTACAATTTTCCTTTTGGTTATCCCCGTTCGGATACTTGTAGTCGTTGTGATGGGTTAAATGCCGAGATAGAGATAGTAAAAAAAGAACTAATGAAAAGTGATTGCCCTAATGTTGCTGACCTTAATAAAAAATTGTGTGAAGTTCAACGTGAGCTAGAGTTACATAAAAGAAAAGGCGATACATTTTATGAACGAAAGAAAAACTGCAGAATAAGTTGCTCAAAACTTGCAGAGGAGGAAGCTATCACACTAGATTATCAGAAAAACTTATCAGTTCCAAATATTACGACAAATACTATATATTATAAGAGGCAACTTACTGTGCACTTATTCAACATTCATATCCTGTCTACAGGTAAATCTTTCTTTTATGTTTATGACCAAACAATTGCTAAGAGAGGCTCAAATGATGTTACATCCTTGCTTCATAATTTAATACTTGAACAACTCTCTCCCAGCGTTAAAACTCTTCACATATTTTGTGATTCGTGCGCTGGACAGAACAAGAACAGTACTCTACTTCAATACCTTCACTACATTGTTCACTACATAAAACGTTTAAAATCCGTGACTTTAACATTCCCAGAGCGAGGACATTCGTACATGGAATGCGACCGCAACATGACTTTAATTCCAAAGAAACAATTTGCGGAATTGCCTAAAGACACTTACCACATAATAAGAGAGGCTAGGGTTAAAACAAGTCCGTTCAGAGTCATTGAGTGTGAGCAAAATATGTTTAAGGATTGGAACACCTTCTTCAAAACCAAAAATGAATATGCAAAAAAACTTGCTATGCGAACGCGCCCTATAAAGGAGCTGAAAGTTGAAACGGATCACTTCAGAACCATAAGTCACAGGTCCTCCTATAACGGATACTGGGAATCTTCCATTGTCATTGCTACAAAGAGGACTTTGCAGAAGAAGAAAACAGAAGAAGAAGCAGAAGCTTTGTCTACGGGAGAGTTCTTTCTGCTGAGCAATGCCTATGATGCAAGGCTCCCACTTCCAGAGGCCAAATGGAGAGATTTGCAGGTAATACTTCACATTACTAGGCATATACCTTATTTTTATGTTTTATAACGTAGAAATAATTTATGAAATCGTACATCCTGACCCAAATTTACAAAAAAACAAACGAGCCATAGAATACTCCTGAATACTGTGGGTTTGAAAACTAAAATAAACATTTTTAAATGAGTTTTGTGATTAAACTTTTCATCATTTCAAAATTAACTCCTATACAATATAAACTATGTTCCTTTTACAGGACCTAACTCCGTTCCTGACAAGTACTGAAGCGAGAGAGTTCTACCGTAACTTGCCCCACGGAAACGTGATTGACGAAGACGAGTGAAGTTGATGTCTGATTAAAAGCAGTTTAGGACTATTAAAATAAGTTTTTTCAATTATAATAACTGTAAAGTTAACTTTTAAACATGAACTAAGTACTCAACAAAAGGCTATTAGATTGTAATCTGTTGTTGTTAATATTTTCCTGCTAAATTGCTGCACCTTCATCATTTTATCCGCAAAATTATTGTACCTTCATCATTATTTACCATTAAAAAAGTACAAATTTTACTAAAAAAATTTATAAAAGTTTAAGTTTTAAAAACACTAAAATAATGTACTTACTTCTTATAAGTATCTAATATTGGTGATAATAACTAATTATTACAATTTTTACATCTACCAGAATAGATTTACTGAAGAGTTCTAAAATCAATATATCATTTTCCTGAGATTTAAAGAACATACACCTTCATCGTTTTTCCCCCCGACTAATTGTTAAGAAGTGCCGAGCAATCTAAACTTATAGGTTTTGCAGTTTATACCTAGATACTGGGGCAACTAAGGCTCTGATTGTTACATGTTCATTTTACTTTAATCATAATAAATGCTACTATAAATTGCTATTCAATATTTTCTCTTATTAATGATTGAGTACCATAATTTTGTACACAATAATCTTTAATTTATACGTAGAACTGTAAAACCCAATTAGCTTTGAAATAAGATAATGTAAATTGCAAACTAGATATTTAAGGGGCCTCGAACATTTCGTATTGGAACGTGAGGATGTGGATGCATTCTTTTAAATTCATAGAAAAAACACTATATTAATCATATTATTGTCTTCACTTGAATTTAAGGTTATATCAGATTTGATTGCTAATTATCGAAAACATTGTATTCGTCAACGTTATTGAGAAACTTCTACTTCGACAATATGCAGAAACTCGCATAAGGATTTTAATTTTATATTCTCTCTAATATTATTTTTAGTTTTGTATAGTCTGTGTTGAATTAATGCAATGTTTACAGAAAATATTTTTGACATTTGATTGTTTAAATTAATTTCAATTCTTGTAATTATCGGTGATGACCGTGTTTCTTATGTTTGTTAGTCTGCAAGATATATCCTGAAAAACGAACCGACCTATAGTATTTTAAATTTGCATGAAGTTTAATTTGTATTTGAGTAACACTGTGTTTGATATTAGTGCATTATAACTGATGGGATTTGGATGAGCGTCACTGAATATTTTTGCAAAGAACCTTTAGGTAACAATGATGGAAACGAGAAAATAGTGCAATAAAGAAATATGTAAGCAACCAATTCCTATCAGGCAAGATGAAGTAACTCTTTTATTGGTAGAGTAAAAATAAAGTATAGTATATTGTAGTCAATGTTAAAAGTTATTTTCATTAAATAACTGTATCGCAATCTTGAGTTTCGGTATCCTCGCTTGCTTACCAGAAAACTGGTATAAACCCTTGAATGAAATTTTTACATAGACAAGAATGAGTTATATGTTCATTTCTAACCATTAGGCTAAGCGTCATAGAAGATGCACCGTTATAAAGTTTAATTTTGTATAATACAACTTTTTGCAACCCTGCTACTCGTCGATGGTTAGCATAAGTAATCTGATGTTCATTGTAACTACATTTTTAATTCTTGTAACTAAAACACTTTTTCTCTCGAACTTTGTACCTGAACATATTACTGCAAAGCAACACCTAGCGGGCCTTGTAAGTAAGTAAAATTTATATTTGCACATTGTAAATTTGCCCTTTCATGCTGCACATCTAACATGAAAGTAATATAAAGTACACATTTAAATCATAAAGTGATGTAATAATATTTGGTGATGTTTTATTTGGAAGATTTATTCAGATAATATTTGAGGTGATATCCTTCTGACAAGACGACTTTGTAATGATTATAAATCTTCATTTTTTCGACTGTAGCTGCAATATTAAACCAAGATGCTGACGCTACGCCTGTAAGTCGACATCGAAGTGAAGGGAAGTCAATTTCAAAGTTTTAATAAATTATTAAGTTCAGAGGCAAAAGTCAAAAGAACATTGGAGCCATAATGCTCACGCCCGAGCATACCAACTCATACCAAGTTTATTATTACTCTATTTTGGCTGCAAAGTGGATAGATATTATTTTATTTTAAACCTACAATTAAACTTGTAAGTATAATTTTCGAATCGAATATTTATTACTACAACCTCAGTTATATCCAACCCCATGTGTCTCGTTCATTCGGTACAAAGACTGTAACTTGATAAGCAACAAAATTTCTCATTGGTCCCCGTGAAATATAAAATTTTCTTTTCTGGATAATTGTTTTCTGCTCATCTCCCAACATGATATCTAGAAAATAAAATAAACATAGGTAAATATTCTCCATTAGATTTTGGCGTTTTCTCTTGGAAATTGGATTAGGAAATACCTCCGCCAATGCTTTTCTTCACGGAGCTTATGCACCTTTCGTCAAGCTTATTCTATTTCAATGATTTTATTAGTTGCAATAGTGTCAAAAACGTTTGTTTTATATTTTACTCTACTAATATCATAGCCAATATGCTATATTAGATGCATTTATATATTCGTAGCTAATTATAATTCTTCGATTATGTTTTTCTTATGCGAAAGAAAACCTGGCTAAAAATTCAACTCCAGTAAACACATTTTCTCAATATTATCACAATAACTTCATATCATATTTCCAAGTTATAACACCGTTTACTAATAACAGTGCAAGTTTCTAACCTCTGTTACTAATAAGAATTGACAGAGCAATTATTTATATCCGTGCTACACCCTGCATTATTGAATAAGGCGTAGCGTATTCAATTAACAACTCTATATACTAAAGTGATGCATTGGCTATAAATTTTTAATGCTATAAATATGTAATATATGCCTTGAAGACAACTTATACCGTAGCTGAGTAATTCTGTCTCAGGTTATCAACTACAGGGCCCGAGTTCGAGTGCTTGAGCGCGCACCATGAATACGCTTAGTAAAAATAATCATAACCTAGTCTAAAGTATAATCCTTGATGAAAAAAACTTCTTCGTTAGCATACCAATTTAAATAATAGTATCAATAAAACCTAGAATTCTCTGCAGAATTTTATTTTTGTTGATTTTGTTTAATATATTTATAGTTCAGGAACTGTATTACTTGAATCTTTAGGTAGAAATTTCAACAATGGCATAAACTAATATAATTAAGACCCTTTTACGTAACTAAATGTAATGCTTCACACAAAAACTCTACGTAATATGTATGCTACGATATCTTTCCATGCTAAAGGAAATGTTATTTCAAAACGATATGAAAGTGAGAACAGTTTTAACCTTGTTGTGCATTTAGAGAACGTAACAATAAGTTGTTACTAAAATGTTGTTGTTCTAAGAAACTGGTGTTTAGTTTCTCTGAATATGGCCATTTAATATTAAGAATTAAAAAGAAATTATGTTATATATTTACTCTATACCTTCTCAAATCTAATATTTACCCTATGCATTCTCAAAATTAACATTTACTCTGTACCTTCTCAAAACTAAGTACTCTTATAACGATATTCAATTACTGTTATATAGTAAAAAGTAATTCTTGTCAAATGTTTTAATTTGTTTAGGAGTAATGACGTATCTACCTCGGGTCTAATAGAGTAAGTAACATTATGATTAATGGACTCCAGGGAATAAGAACACTTAACAGTTGTATTCAATCCAAATGTATAGACATATTACAAATGACCGAAATAATAATTTTGTTGCACAATCTGAGACTTAAAACAGTACTTTTTTAGAATTTTGACACTGTGTAGTAATTTTGAAACCCGAAAATTCACAATTAGTGTACTCAAAAGCAATTTCATTCCTTTTCCTTTTATGCTAATAAAAAGAGGATTTATGATTCCATGTACCTCAATAGATCACTTAAGTTCAGATAATCACTCATTTTACCGGAGTATTAATAAAACGGTCATATGTACTCCAGTATAATTCCTGGAAAACCAGGTGGGTAAGCTATGGTTATATATAATTTCGCTAGGAAGTAGCACCTTTAAGAAATAATTACACTGAACGTTTTCCAGTCAAAATAATAAGTAAGAACGCCACAATAGACTCTTAATAGATTACAGCTGTTTAGCCGTAATATTACTTATTTGAACAAGCCTGTGGTGGACTGTTAAAACCGTCATTACTCTTTTTGGATTAGACGGTTATAACCGTCAGTACACTTTGTAACCACTTTTAGCTACTCCTCAACAGGTTAAATATATTTTGTTAATTTAGAATTCAGGTAATTCAAACTCTCATAAAGACAGTTACATATTTATGTAATAAACTAAAGTCATTACAAAGTATCTAAATGTATAGATGAAACGCCGACTTCTTGGAAATGAAGAAATATTTAGCGTCAATTGTAAATTTTAAATTTTGAGTTTAAAAGATATAAATAATTAAATTTTAATGAAAATGAATTTTCTAACCATATAGAAGTTTACACGATTAAAAGTTTACAATTTAAATACATTTTCTTTAAGAACTTCAATAGGGCCAGCGATTTACTAAACTTAATCACTGTCATATCTACTTCGGCACACAGCAATTGCGGTACTATTTATAATAACTGGTAGTTTATTTTATTTGTCTGGGTATGATTGTGGCTCAGCCATCGGGTTTTCTTACTGCACATAAACATGGTTAAATAGATGGGCTTTATCTCTAATGTACTAGACTAATTTTTACAATATGCTATTGTTGTTCTTAGTTACAGAACATAGCATAAAAATAATAAGTAACTGCACTTTACAGTTCTTAGTACAACTAAAGAAAAACCTAACTATAAACCATAAAGAGATGGAATAGCATTAATTTACAAGAATGTGTGATAGACACAATCTTACTGCAGATTAGATTATCAACTATCATTGGACGATGTTTAAGATTTTTATTTAGGAATAGAAATATAACAGGAATAGTGATTTTTTATTATATGAGGCTTAGTAAATGTGTTGAGCTAGATGGTTTTGATTAATAATAATCACATTTATTTAAATTTTTTTATAGGAATTAATTTTTTTTAAGTGACTAGCTGTGTGGTTATTATACACAACTATCTCGTAATTGTAGTTTACAATGTGCAGGCGCTTTGATAACTTATATATTTTGCAGCGCCTCCTGGTGGTGAGTTACATCAATGGGCATAACATATAAACCTTCTACGTGAAAAAATACATATACATAGTAATTTTCGTAATGATCGGTCAAATGGTTTCTGAATCTATAAAGGACAAACATTAATTATCGTTAACATTAATAGCAATATCGTTACATTTTTTAATTGGTACATGCGCATATTTTGGAATAGAATTATTTACAAATAGTATATTTTAGCCTCAATAGAGTTAAATCTGTATTCTAAGAAAACGATCGATTCAAATACTGGATCACATCGAGTACCGCTGGATTCGGATTTGTTATGTCTTTGATATTTATTTACAAATAGTATATTTTAGAGGCAATAGAGTTAAAACTGTATTATAAGAAAACAATCGATTCAAATACTGCATCACATCGAGTACCGCTGGCTTCGGATTTGTTATGTCTTTGATATTTATTTACAAATAGTATATTTTAGAGGCAATAGAGTTAAAACTGTATTATAAGAAAACAATCGATTCAAATACTAGATCACACCGAGTACCGCTGGCTTCGGATTTGTTATGTCTTTGATATTCGTTTAAGCATTTTTACTCCGGTAATTTTTTAATCCACCAGTGGAGAGCTTTTTCAAAAAACCACGATAGTATGGGAATTTTAAGTATGTGTCCATTATCGTTCATGTCCTAAATAATTTGGTACAATTCTTCGTCTTCAAAATATTTCGGAATGGTTGAGCTCTTGTTACTATTTTAACAACAATTAAGATACGCAATGGAATATGCCTGTTTTAATCTAAGTTCAAAATAGTTTATGGTTTAATTTTATTACGTCTTGATAGGTATAATTTAGCTACTATCATCTTATCTCATATATTTCGTTCAGCCCCATAAAAGTTTTTTCTATAAGGTAAATATTGTCCATGCTAACCTCTTATAATGAAATTTCAAGATATTTATGAAGAATAGAAGTAATAATAATTACAGTTCGATTGAAAGCTAATTTTTTAAGACGTAAAAATTTCAAATTCTCATTAATTTAAATGTTGATCACAGATTAGGTAATAGGTTAAACTAATTTATAGCATTTTAACTATGTGTCATTGAATAAACTTCAATAAAAATACTTTTTTCCTTAAGTACTGTAAATATTAGGAATAAATTTATTTCATCTATATTATTTTAAGAATTATCCAAACAATAAAAACATATTTTAAAATCGTTCATCTTTGGAGCTTATTAAAAATTTGTATCCACACATTAATAATGTAGCATAAATATTATAAATTTACACCTGGAACTATCTCGTTAAAATCTTTATAACTATTTTTGATTCTCACGTTTGTCACAGTAAAGTGTACGGGTTTGGGTAATCTGATAACAAGCGATCTGTTTAGTGCCAGTTGTAGTCGAGACGTCAGCAATATAAGAGACTGGTGAAACGGAAGCAGCAATTTACATAAAATACTATTTTATATCCATGGAAACAATATAGCATTTGTATAGTTGAATGTTTTAAAATAATACTAAAGTGTTACGTCGCTGCAATTTTTCTAACTTCGTTCAATTCACAACAAGCCCCGGAAGTAGCACCATGACCATGATGATGTGATGGTTAGAAGCAGGTCAGGACCAGGACATATATGGATGAGTTACTTTAATTCAATATAAATCATAGGTTTTACTCACTATTTATCGTTACACAAAGCAGATTACATCCTAGTTTTAGCGATTATTTACAGCACAAAACACTAGAATAGTTCTATTTTAGTGCTAATAGAAGTACAAATTAATTATAGTCAATAAAATACTTTGCTATGTATTGTGTAAAAACTACTAATTTATGTTTGGTGCTGTGTATAATCCTCTCAGTACACAAAAGAGTTCAGGGAGAATATGGTTACATTAATCCGTAATCTTCAGAGAACAAAATATATTGGAGGTTTTCACGTAGCTTTATAAAAAATAGATATCTGTTTATGAGAAACATTTTCTAACTTGTGTTTTATAGCAATATTTTTAGCACTTCTATTAAGCAAGATAATAGTAATTAGTTTAAATTAATCAATGCTTTTCATTTAAGATATAAAATTGGTTACTAATTTTAATTGTAATAATATAATAATTTATAACTTTATGCCAAGAATGGTGACATAAATATGTTCTAAAAGTTTTAACTCATTGTATTAGTTACTAAAATTCACGCCAGATCTCTCTTTAACACTACAAGAGGTAATAACGGGTAAAGTATAATATTATACAGTATTAGAAAGGCCTGATTAGATTATAATACATTTAAATATTAAAATTCCTCTTTTTAACTGATATTAATGAAATTTCTGTTTCATGATCAAATACAATATATCGTTTTGGAGAATAATGTGTCATCTAAACTTCTAAATTGACTGAGCTCCCTGCCGGAGTAACCCATTGCCTGAATAACCTTAGCACACATCTTCGATCGAAATGTGAGTTATATAACAGCATCAGTACATATTTAAATCCAGAATCTAAAAGGCAGGGCTCCCAGTGGCACACAGAATCCTCTCCCAAACACAAAAAGTGCATATGAGCAAGTCTCGTATCAAAACAATGCTGGTTGCCTTCTTTGACGTTCAAAGAATCGTCCATTTTGAGTTTGTACCGCAAGGAAAAGCTGTCAACGTAGCCTTTTATCTGGAGGCGCTTGAGACTGAAACGCCGGATCGCCCACGCCTGGCCTGATATTATTCATCCACCACGAAATTTCCCCAGAAACACGTCTTTCGTCGTTACCATCTCCCCACCTAGAACAAGACCCCCGTCGTGCCCCAGCCTCCTTACAGCCCAGACATAGCTCTATGTGATATTTTTGTTCCACTTACTGAAGAGATAGCTTAGAGGAAAGCACAGGGAGTTAGTGGGAAACATCTGAGCTGAAGTTATAAGGCTCCTAAAAGGCATTCCAGTCGAGGAGTTCCAGGGTGCTTTCCAAGCGTGGCAGAATTGTCTACGCAGGTGTGTTGATGCAGGAGTAGATTATCTTGAAGTATTTTCACTATTTCTATCAATCGAATGAATAAATCAATTTTTTACAGAAAATGGTCATTATTTTCATAATGCAACCAGTATCTTCATGTCTCATCAGGTGCACAACTGAGTGAATACGATGTAGACTGTCAAAATCCAAAAGCACGGTGGAGCTACCTCAGTCTTCTATAACGCAGATATGGTGGGAAGAGCTCTCGAGTCATGTTCGTCTAAAGGGATCCAAAAATAATCGGCGACAAAAACGAAAAAAGTTTAAACGGGACCCCCGCATCGTTTTGACACGTTCACAACATTGACTGCCTTCCTCACTCAACCATCCCTTCTCACCTTACCTATGTAATGTTTAGAAGATTTTCTTGCGCGTAAGAATTGCTCGTGTGGAGGACGGTTTATTTCACCTGCTGCACGTAAGATGAAGGTAAAACTGGAGCTAAACTCAAAACTCATAGAATCAACTCTTCCAAAAATAGCAGCGTTACTGTGTTTGATATTAGTTCATGGCAATCGAACGAATTAGGCTGAGCGTTAGCAAATATTTTTTGTTCTTACATGCAACCATGATAAAAACGATAAAACGGTGAATTAATAAATATGTCAACAAACTGTCTACGAACTATCATGTGTGATTTTAATGACACTTTTATGTATGGAGTAAAAAGAAATTATAATGTATTGTGGTCAATGTTCAAAGTTAATGGAAATATATGACTTAATTGCACAAATTCGTTGTAGTACCTTCGCTTGTTTACCAGAAATTGTTTTAGAGTACTGCTGTAATACCTTGCATGAGGTTTCTACATAGACGATTTATATTTGGTCACCGTGGATGTAAATATTTCTTTCATGTATGATTGTTAATCTTTCAACAAGATATCTCGAAAATGAATCGAACTATAGAGTTTAAATTTGGCAGGAAAACTCAGCGAAGCCTATTACATAACACGTAACAACTGTGAAGAATATTATAAATTATTGCTGCTTATTCCTTTTATTTAACGAGTCTGACTTTACTATCATCTCCTAAAGTTTTAAGGTACCAAGCAACAAAAAATAAAGTCTATAGTGTAAATTTTTAATACATTATTTCGTTGCTAGTACTGAAATATTTCAAAACTAAAGGAATTGTAAGTCTTATGCCATAACCCTATAAACTCATCCAGTTTGGTATATAGACCGAGCTACTGCGAAATGAAAATGCTCATGTTGTGACATGGGTGGTGTTAGGGATTATTCCAATGAAAACCACATAAGTTATTGCCGTGAGCCTTTCTCGCCTTTGCTTACAAAAATAGGAACTCTGAGCATGACTAGGGCACGTTAACAACGTTCAATGATGAAGGTTGTTAATATAAATATAAAGAAGAGTAAATCATAAAGATTAGTGTAATAGCGTATTTTACAGGTTTAAAGATTCATAGGTCACTCTTTATAAAAATATAAATACTGAAATGTTTGACAATACCGGTACAAAACTTGGCTAAAATGGCTAATTTAGTCTTTCCACATCGTTGGCTGACGGTGATATAACTATCACTTACGTATGTGACAGCTGGATTTCAATGTTTATAATAAAGTAATAATTTTAGATAAACCTATTGCTTCATAGTTTTTTTACTTCTTTTATTACCGGACCAAAGGTAGTGTTGGATGAAGATCAATTTCATTTTTGGAGGAAAAGTTTCATCGCTTTTACAAAACTCAAAGCTGTTAGCTTCTACTCGTAAACGTTTGGCTCCTAGAATATTACATAAATAATAACAGATCTTGTAGTTTGGTCCATATAAGAACGTCCCTTGCGGAAGAAGATATATAGACACTGTTATTAAAAGAACTCACCTGATATGACTCCTATAGCAGTCCACATTTAAACTACTTATATCTATGGAAACAACAATAGAAAAGTTCGGGAAATTTCAATGTTTTAAACTGTTCAGTAGTATATTTAAAAGTCATTCTAATCGCAGCATCTCGGAGAACCACCGAACAAGGAACACGATGTGTGGCTCAGAGAGAGAACTAGGACCAGGACCTACAGTGAGTTATTTTTATAGTCCATAGATCATAGTTCCTGCTCTCACTATCTCATGCCCTTCAAAGTACGCAGATTACATCCTGGTTTTATCTACAATTTATCACAGCATAAATCACTAGACCACTGCATATATTATTGGGTATAAATAAATAATAACATATAAAAATATATTACAAAAATAGCAACGTGAATGAAATTAAATAGTTATTTATGTTTGTAGATCTTTTAATTACTTGCTTATCCCGCATATTGATGATTACTATAAATTCCATCGGTATGTTCTCAGTTAAATTTGCGCTGAGGGCTGTTTTTAATTATCCATGTACCTTAAGCGAGCATATAGAATCGACTTAACATTTTCCAAAATATTAAACGGCCATATGAATTTTGAATCTGATGTACACAGTTGATAGAAACATAGATCATTTTTAAGAAAACAATTTCCTTAGCTATATCTCACTGCTACTTTCCCGGTATTCGGTAGTAGCATAAATACTAACAGTAAACAAAGTAGTGTAAAATAACTGGCAAATTCTAAGAAAGCAGTTTATGAAGCAAAAATGGTTTAAACCATTTTTTTGGTACTTTCCCATAGTACTCGATACAGCAATTGCACAATATAAGTATTACAGTTATCAATGCTATATTAAAACCCATTGAAATTTTAAAATGCTTGAACATTCCGCTTAAAATACATTATAATTAATATAAATAGCGTAAACTAATACATTTATAACCTTTTACTTTTTCAAAATGTGAAGGCTACTAAAATGTTTCTATGCTTTTTACTATTGTTTCGAAAAACAACTAAAATAACTGTATTGCATATTTATGCAATGAAATCTCTCTCATACTAAAAGGAATTTCATTCTAAATCGAAGTGAGAGTGAGAACAGTTTTAGTCGTGTTAATTTAGTGGACCTAAAACAATAAGTTGTGTTCCAAATGGCTTGTTTTTCCGAGAGAATCCTGTTTAGTTTAAAGGAATTTATGTATTGACTAATTTACTGGGAATAATAAAAAAGAATTCATTTTGTATTTGCTCTCTACATTTATAAAAAAAATGAAGGTATCTCTAATGCAATAATCTATGTAAATTTTGTCCTACATCTGTAAATGCATATTTTAAAATAGACATTCTAATCTAGATAATTTTTTATTATTCCATCTACTCCAAAACCACTTTAAGATCTACATTAGCCCTACCTAATTTATCCTATATTTCAATTGGGATTATTTAAGAGTAAAGGATCACGAGTTAAAATAAATATTTAGTGTAAGTAATCGTATAAGGATATTTACTTTCTCGTATATAGTAAAAAAACATTTTTTGAATGATGCTTTGAATACATATGCTTCATTTAGCAGTCAGGTAATTAAAAGATCTCATAATGACAGATAAATATTTACAATGCTCCTAAATTACGTAATAAAGGGCAGAAATTACAATGTCCCTTAATGAAGATTAGACGTTAAATGAATAGATGAAACAATAAATTCTTGGGAACGAAGCAATATTTGGCATAAGTTGTAAATTTTCGAGTTTAGAACCTATAAATAATGATAATTCAATGGGCATTAATTTTCTCATTGTATAACGTTACACGGTTTAGAGTTTAAATTTTATAAGCATTTTCCATAAAACTTACATCAGGATCAGCGATGTATTACACTTAATTTCTGTCATATCTACTTCTGCACACAGCAATTGTAATACTATTTATTAATGACTGGTGGTTTATTTTACTTGTCTGTGTATAAATGTGGGTCGGCCAACGGTTTGTCTTACTGGAAATAAAAATTATTAAATAGATATCCTTTAACTAAAATAAACTAGACTAGTTATTTTTGTTTTTAGTTAAAGAACATAGAATAAAACATGTTAAATAACTACACTTTTACTTTAATAAAAGAGTATCTTCATCTAAGAAGAAAACCACAAAGAATTTGGAATAGCATTAATTTACATGGATGTGTGTTACATTCATATTGTGGATTTGATTATCAGCTATCATATGCCGGTATTAAAATTTTTATTTGGAATAGAAAGGAAATTTGTAGTAATTTTTATATTTTAAAAATCTTAGTACATTGGTTAAGCTTGATAGTTTTAAGAAGTCTTGATTACACTAATTATGTCAAGTTTAAAAAAATGAGATTACACTTTTTTTATTTTACAACCACGTAAAGGTAGTTTTATTTACGAACTTTGTTTTATTATTGATTTTTTTCTACATTCAAAGTTTTGTATTTTGTTACATTTATATTAAAATTAAAAAGATTCCTGACCAATCTTTTAAACAGTTATGGTACTAAATTATAGAGTAATAAAAATACTTAGTTAAAACAAATTATATAATATAATGTGAAATAGAGATTTGGAATTATATCCTGACATGTTCAGTATAACAAGATTTTTCCATTTTTTAATTTGTTTGTTAGTAATTGTATAGATACTCTTTGCATATTTTGCAATACAATTATTTACAAACAGTATATTTTAGACGCTTTAGACGCCAAAACAATCGATTACAACTAGTGCCGCTGGCCTGGGGTTTGTATGTCTTTGGTGTCCGTTTAAACATTTTTCATTAATCCACCAGTGAGAGATTTTTAAACGAAACCACGGTAGTGTGAAAGATAGTTAAAGTATGTTTCCAGTCTCTTGTATGTCCTCAAGAATTTAGTATCATTCTTCGTTCTTAACATATTACGTAATGGTTGAGTTCTTTTTGTTTATCTAACAACACGTATGGAACACAATGGAATATGACCGGTATAATCTTGATCAGTATATTTATGGGTTTATATTATTACTACATGATAGGTATTGTTTAGCTACTATCACCATTCTCTAATAGTTCGTTTGGCCTCATAATAGTTTAGTCCCTAATGAATATATTATGTATGCGTCTTAGCCTCTCATAAACATTTGCAAGATTTTTAGGAAGCTACGAAGTAATAATAATTAAAGTATAATTGATAACTCGATTTAAGGCATACATATTTCTGTGCTCATGATTTTAAATGCGCAGAGCAAGTTAGGAAACAGCCTAAACTAAATTATACAACTTTTAGACTACGTATAATTAAAAACATTCGAATAATATCACCTTTTTTATAAAGTGCTGAAAATATTACGAAAAATCCGTAAAATCTCTTTCATCCATATCTTTCTACGAAATATCCAAAAAACTATTTTAAAATCCTTCATCAGTACAGCTTCATACCTTTTCAACTGTTTGAGGCTACTGCTCTTCTATGATGAGTAACTTTCTTTCTTCAGTACTCCTTAGGCGGATTCTTATCGCCCCTTTGTTTGTTTCAAACACTGTTTAGTAGAATGTAGATGAATCCATATTGTTGGGAAAATTTCCCATTTTTTCTCATTATTTTGATGATTACTCGATAGTAGACTACCCGTTTTGTCTCCCTCATGTTGAATACTTTTTAAATAGAAGGATTCTAAATAACCTATGGGTACACATTGGAATCGTTCCATTCACTGGTCTATTACAAGGTTACACACCAAGACTACACCCAGTGTCACTTAAAGTTCGGTGATGTTTCATGAGTAATTTCAAGTCCTGCAAATCACTAAACTCTAGAATGATAGACTTCGCTATAATTCAGTTAACATGTATTACGGCTGACTTGGAGTTTCAAATATCAGCGGTCGTAGTGTTAATATCTTAAAAGTGCTATAATGCTTGGAATTTAAAGTTGACATATTGGAAGCTTCTTCTCATGAGTCGCTGGAGTCCAGTTCATTTCAATAAGTTATCCAGCAAAAGTACCGCCCATGACTCGAGGGGCTGAATAATTCTCATTAAATTTGATCTATTGAATTGTAAGTCACTTCTGGAAATAAGTTTTTTCAAGGTCGGAAATTAATTAAAATGGTCGGAATTAGGCGTGTTTCATTGAAATAGGGCTCTCAGGAAAACTGATGTATGCATGTAAAATTTTTTCTGGGCACTCAGGCAAATTATAATTTGCCGCTAAAATGTAACCAATTTGGGCCAGAAGTGTTTCTAAACCAGAAATCGTAGGTTTGTACACATGAATAAAAATCCCATAGAAGTATATCCTATTAGCATGTAACATTAATTAGCTAACCAATTGTTGTTAACAATTTGGCTGCAACATTCGCTACAAGACCTTCTCAATAAAACAATTTGGCGTGCACTTATATATTTGTTGCTTCCATAGGCAGGAAAATTATAAATACTTCGTACTACATGACGTAGCTTACTCATTTTGAATAATATTAATATTAACATAAACGCAAAAAAAATTTTAATTCTTCTAATATAAACATTAAGTTGTTTGCACTTTAAAAATGAAACCTGAATGATATAGGCTTTACCAAAAAACTACACCATTCAGAACTGTAATTTACTCCCTCTGAATAAAAGTTGGAAGAAAATGGTCCAAATATTTTATTTAATATTATTAGTTATAAATTCGTGAATTATGATTATGAAAGGTTTTTGGGGGACATTTAAATAAGTTTACTATATTGTAGACCTATCTAGGTTTTTTAAATGTAGCTGTATAATAAAATGTCATATCAAAGGTGTCTGTAGCTGGCATTTTGTAGCAAGCATGTTATAAATATATTTATTGATATATTTGTACCGATAACATTTAAGACTATATTAGCACAACCGGGATTTTCGTTGCATTTTAGTAATAGACGTAACGTAAGAAATGACGTGTCTGCACAATTCGAGATTAAAAGAAAATAAGGAATACAGCTGAAATATACCCAATGGTATAATAATATATAAGAATTATGTATATCTATAGAAACAATAAGATACAGGTTTTGTTTAGTATATTGCTTAGTTTAAGACAACAGTTTTTCTATTTCGAGCACGTCAGGGAAAATACACCAGTGTACATTAAGGCCAGAACCAGAACCAGAACTTACAAATAAATTAGTTTAAACGATTTTAGAAATCACAGCTTGTGCTATACGAACTCTTAAAAAAATCCAACTGTTATTAACAGACATAAGAACGGTTAAAAGTAGTGAAAATACTAATACTTTATAAACAACATTCAAATAAGTTTTGTTATTTCTTTGAGTTTTGTGTTTAAGTTTATTAAGTTCGTCTGAACTTTGTTTAAAACTGCAAAGCGTGTGTTGTAGGCTCTTTATAATCCACTCTGCACCCAAAAAATACAGAGAGTTTTTACGTTGTATGTAATTTAACGTACACAAGAAAGAAGACAGTGTGGAAGAGGACCTGTTTTACGTAATTGATAAGAAATCAAAAATTGTATAAGAGAAGCATCTTCTTACTTATGTAAACGGCGTTCTTTCTGACGTATTTTCATAGTATAAATATTGAAATTTAAGTTAAATTAGTGTAAGCTAGCTGAATAATAATATCAGTACTCGACTAAATCATGTTACATTCTTTAAATTAAATATTTTAACCGTTTTACATGATAGTTTCGAAATGAAACATATTCTATTACTTTGACCTTTATGAATTAGTTACTGAATCGTACTCCAGAGCTCTCTATTATCGTAGAGTTTAATCACTTAACGTCTTACCGAACTCCATTAGGGTTTTTTAGGCAAACTAAACTTCTTTGCCTTAAATAATTTTATATTTTCGGTTTCGGGCCAGTACTACAATACCTGGAGTTTCACATCTAGAATGCACCTGTTGAAGAAAGATTACCATAGTATGCCCAGCAAACGTGTTCAACTGTCTTAGTAGGTATGTAACTACTGTCTCAGCTACATCATGTGATGTGTCAGAGTTTGAGTTGTTCTGACTTGGACGCGCTATTCACCAACAGTAATCTTAATATGTACGAGAACTAGATATAAAAGAAGATTTCATTATTCTGAGTCAAGTGTGATTATCACTTATTAGTGATGTTTTTGTATACAAATTATATTTTTATACTTATAATAACTTTTGATTTAAGTTGAAAATTATATTGTATTTTAGAGTAGTCGATTTTTATATTCCAAAGTAAATAAGAATTAAATGAATCGTACGTATTGTAGGTGTAGACAGAATAACAACTAAAGGTTTATATCCTTAAGGTTCACTAGATGTTTGCAAAGAATGTTCCATCTGTGAAAAATAAATCCTTAAGATGATACTAATGCAATCGCCGTGGATGCCTGAGCTCATAATGAGCTAGATTAATGCATGGTTCAAAATGCTGTAGGTAAAAAAAACAGTAGCAGTCGTGGGACTGCCGATAGAAGTGAAAACGGAACTATGAAGTTGAGAGTAATTAAAACTATATGCAAAAATTATATGAAATTTTTTATGTTTTATTTATTAGTTACATGTGATGGGTTAAACAAATCATGAACAAAATATAAATACAAAGTGGTTGAAAAAATAATTAATATACAAACAATATCTTAATAAAAACAATAAATGAACATATTTCATAAAATCTAAAATTATTATAACATTTTTTTAATTTTCCAATTTTAAAATCCACGAAAAAATATTATCAAATAACTAGAAATCTATTTTACCACGCTAGTAAGATAAATCTTATACTGTAATAATACTCATTTCATGATGAAGAGGTTAAATATTAAAAACATAATTAAAATGAATAATGCTAAATTTTAAATACAAATATTCGTACAAATATTAAAAATGTTTAAAAATATATTCGTTGTTTTCATTATTCATCTATCTGTATAAAAATATTAATATGTTTTATACTCACTTTTATACTGAAGTCAATGAATTTAAATTCAATAAATAAACAGTAATCCTTCAATTAAATAATTACAATAATATTCAAATTAAAAATTCACTTAAATAAACAAAATCCAGTACACACAAGTTGAACTTCCCACGTTGTCAATTTAACTTTACTTATGTATTCTGCACTCTAATACTTAATGTACAACGCGTCACATTTACAATTACAGATGTACTGCTACTATAACGTATTGTTGACGTGACTCACAAAATTATACTTATCCAAAAAGCGTCCAACGTGCACATAATACAGTCAGAATTAGTCGATGTATTAGTGTATACGTGTACACAGGCTACTGCGCGTGCGCTAGTCTGGCTCTCCATAGCTATAGATATACTATTATCATTAGCATGTCGGTGACGCGAACCGAGGATTTCAACCTCTACCAAAACGCTCAACGCGCCTAAAGAAGTTTTCACTTCAACAATGAAATGTAACTATGGATATTGTTATGTATTTAATTTTGCAATAGAATGAATTTTTAGCATGTCGGTGACGCGAACCGAGAATTTTACCCTCTACCAAAACGCTCAACGCGCCTAAAGAAGTTTTCACTTCAAAAAAACAAAATAAAAATAAGTTATCGATAAAATTATGTGGTTTTTTGGTAGGTTAAAGCTTATGTAAGTTCTATCACAGAACTATAATTCCTCGTACAACGAATTTCAAGGTTGATATGTAGGGACAAGGTTTTTACTGACCAGCAGCTCTTGGCTATCCTCAGACGCAGTCCTCTATAGTCCTCCTCTTTGCGTTAAGATTATATGGCTCCTATACGAAATCATCGGATTAAGAATAAAGTCCAATCTCCTTCAGCCGTTGTCCGTAGCGATGCATAATCAAGGTGATAAAATAATTAGGAGTTAGCATCAACGACCCATAGCACCAAGTGCTTCTTAGTAACTTTCCACCATATTCCCACACAGGAATACAAACTAAGTTGGGAAATATAGTGGATTTACTTCATCGTCAACAAATAGCATAGAGATAAAGCAGTTCAGGTATTTGTGGGGCTAGAAAATTTTTACGTAAGAAGTATGGAGAACAAAATCAAGAGTAAAAATTAACAAACAGGACAAGAACTCTGTGTAAATGGATTGTTCTATGTTTATTTTAGAGAAGAGTGGGTCCATTCCGGTCAGCAGGACCGTACTCAGACCAGTTATTTTTCTGAAAATTTTTACGTAGCCTGGGCCAGACCCGCCACACTTGTACAGGATACAGGTAAGTGACTCAGCCTTCTTACTGCTGTTAAACACCAACACTACTCCGTGACTTTTTTCTTTAAAACTTTACGAAATTAAGAATTAATTAGCTTTAAATTTCGAATACAAGTAGGAAAAGTATGATATAGAATATGACCTAGAATAAAATTGTTTATTGCCACTAATGATTTGTGTTGGTGAATATTTGTAATTCCCAATATATTCCTATATCTTTTGTTGTGAGAACGTGGGATTATAGACTAAGCCAAAATGTTTGTAAAAACTAATAAATAAAACTATTATAAATGTTTTCATGTCCACAATTGTAGTTTCTTGAAACAATAATTCTAGCCTTCGCAAACCCAATCTTCTGAATATATTTATTCAAAATTGCTAAACTTTTAAGACGTAAAAAAACACCCTACCCAATCTAGAATACCACTAAAAAACTAATGGTGCCATGTTATTGCCAGATAGACATAGTTTTTCAGCAATAGAATGAAATACATAACAGTTTCCACTCAAACATTATTTAATATCCATAAAAACAACAAAGGTCTGATAGTGTGATGCTTTTGATAATTTTTTTAATAGTATGTGAGTGTGTGTCAGCATTTTCAATGCCGTTCAACTTACAGCACGTCAGACAATAACTACGTGTAACACAATGTGATGGCCAGTAGCTGGACAAGGACTAGGACTTTCAAGGGTAAGTTATTTCTATTACTGAGTTTACAATTTAGTTTTATTGACTATTACATACAAAACAAAACACTTGAACAGTTAATATGAAAAGACGACCTGATTCCAAAGCATACAGCATTTTTGTATCTGTTATTTAATTCAATATCCCTTTATTTTGCAAAGGCTGTCACTGTTTAAAAATTTTTTCTCTTTATTGAAAAGCTAGTTTTGGGTTTTATTTTATCCTATCTGTACACAAAACCTGCAGGGACAATCGGACTCAATCATTTTAAAATTATTACTAGTCACAGTAGTGAAGTCAAGTCAAGTCGCTGTCAAGTCGGGGAATGGATCCCCCATATCTTTCAAGGCCTCTGCTGGTTAGGCTTTTGCCTTGTGTCTCGAGGGTCAAAGCCCTAGTAGCTTTCGCTACCTGTCAGTGGGGTGAAGTGTTGTGGTCCAGTCGAAGTTGTAGTCGATGTCATCAGTCATCCATGGGAAGACGCAGTTGGGGGACCTCCTGGGCGCGAAGCTCACGGATGTGATCCCACGGTGAGGACTCTGCAGCTTCCTCAAGGCTCGATTTCAGGCCTTCTACGAAGCTCCTGATGGTAGGGACGTTGGACGAAGCCCTGACTATGGTGTTCATCACGAACCAGGGCGACCCAGTGGCCCGCCGAAGACACACGCTCTGGACAGCGAGCAACTGCCTCCTTGCGGTCTTGCAGGTGAGGTGGTACCATGCTGGGGCCGCATATGTGAGCACTGGTCGTAGCAGAGCCGTGTAGAGCAGGAACTTCGTCCTGGTCGGTAGCTTCGTGGAGTTGAGCAGATGGCTGATGCTGGGGAAGCCCTTCCTCGCTTGGCCACAGATCCTCTTGACGTGGGGTGTGAAGGTCAGCTTGGAGTCCAGGAGTACCCCCAGGTACTTCACTGAAGTCTTCCACGGTATGTCGTCGTCGTACTCAACGGCCGTCCGCTTGTCTCCTTGTCCTCATGAAGTTTATGGCTTCACATTTGTCAACGGTGACCTTGATCCTCCACTTGGTCAACCAGGGCGCCAGTAGGTCCAGCTGCCGCTGGATGTAGAACCCAGCCATCTTCAGGTTGGCAGAAGTAGCCGTGAGAAGCGCATCGTCCGCGTACAGGGAGAGCTGCACTCTCGGAGCGACCGGAAAGATCGGGCCGAGGACTGATCCCTGTGGCACACCAGATGTCACTGGGCGGGTCGTGGAGGTGGATTGGGCAACACTGAGGGAGAAGGTCCGGAGGTGGAGATATCTTCGGAGCAGCCGGAAAATCCTGCCAGCCAATGGAGACGATGACAGCTTGAAGAGCAGTGATATTCATTAATGACATGTTACGTATTCAATTGAATTCAAGAATATTCGCATATGCCGATGACACTGCCCTTGTATGCTCTGCGTACAGTAAGGAATCGCTAAAAAGAAAGATTGATAGTGATTTGAGTAAAATTTCGACATGGTTAATTGAAAACAGAATTTTAATAAATTCAACAAAATCAAAATGTTTAATATTTTTTGACACTAACCAACCTAGGGAACAGCTGCAAAATAATTTTGAACTGTTTTGTCACAGACATAGTTGTAAATATCAATGTACATGCTCCAGCATAGAGGTTGTAGAAAAAGTGAAATATTTGGGACTTTTTATCGATCACAAACTTAAATGGGACCATCATATTGATTATTTAGGAAAGAAGCTGAGAAGAATCAACTATGGTCTATACCACATGAGAAGTTGTCTTAAGGGCCAAAACTTGATACAGCTTTAGATATCGTGGTTTGAAAGCGTGCTGAGGTATGGGATATTACATTTTGGGGGAACATATCCAGCGGTAAAAAAGCTTGTAATGTGTCAAAGGCAAGCTTTACGTATAATTTTTCGAGTTAATAAGAGGGACAGACTAACCTACATTTTCTCGGAGAATGGGCTGCTTACTTTTGAGCAAATACACAAGCTATGTTGTCTGGTGTATGTACATGCAAGAATTGAGCAGTTTCCAATGAGACAGTTTAATAGAGTAACGAGATTTGCACAATATATTACACTTGAATTGCCAAACTTGAACAAGGAACGCAGCAGAATGCAACTCTGTTATTTGTGTCCAAAATTTTATAATGAAATAATTAAACATTTTGGTAATAACATCATATATGAAAAAAAACCTAAATTTAAAATGAAAATTATAGCTTTTTTAATAAGTTAACAAACATTTAATTCTGTGGTTTTATTTATGTATTGTTGTTGCTATTTATTTATTTATTTATGGAATATAATTCTTGATTGCGTACTATTGTTGCTACGTAATTATTTGTTAATATTACAGTATAGTATCTTGTTAAAACCAAATAGTGCTATTTGTTTTTTATTGCTGAAATATTTGTTAGAGTAACGAATTAAGTTGCTGTTGCATTTTATTGTTCATTAATGACATAGTTTACATTGTTGTTATGTTCTGTCAGAGTTTATATTGTTGTTATGTTCTGTCAGAGTTTGTATTGTTGTTATGTTCTGTCAGAGTTTATATTGTTGTTATGTTCTGTCAGAGTTTGTATTGTTGTTATGTTCTGTCAGAGTTTATATTGTTGTTATGATCTGTCAGAGTTTATATTGTTGTTATGTTCTGTCAGAGTTTATATTGTTGTTATGTTATTCAGAGTTTATTTGTTTTACGTTTTTATAGTTTATGTATAGTTGTTATATATAATTTATTGTGTATATTTGTTGATTAAATGTTTATGGAATTCTAAGTTTGGTAAGTTTAGCCGAAAGTATTTCTGCTTCCAAACAGAAAGTAACGCTGGGGAAAAATCAATGCATGGTCTTCACTGTGTGATGGGCATGAGAGCTGTTGTGTGCTCTAGTGGTAATATTCTTGTTTTCTATTTATTTGCTAATTGTATAATTCTTTTTGCATAATGAATTCGTCAGGCTTTGTCACTGTTATGTTTTCTTTATTGTTATTGTTATTTAGATGTAAGATTCTATTTATTGTTATTTAGGTATAATATTCTATTTATTGCTATTGCTGTTTATAAAGTATTTATTTATAAACTATTTCTCTATATATTTTGGTAATAGATGTAATATAGAGTACTGAGTAAGTATAAATATGTATGTATTGGTTATAGTATTAGGGATGCAATTTGGAAGTAGGCACATAGAATGAAAATTAGTTTAATTACTGATTAGTTATAATGCCCACACACGCCATTTTTGGTGTCTGGGTTATTTTTGCATGTCATTATATTGTACATTACCGAATAAAGGATTTCTGACTTCTGACTTCGTGCCACACCTTGTCGAAGGCTTTGCTCACGTCTATCAGGACCGAAGTGCAGTGGTGCTTCCTTCCTACAGCTCCGGTGATGTTGTTCAGGACTCTGCGAAGCTGAAGGGTGGTGATGTGGCCGGTGCGGAAGCCGAATTGTTCTGTCCTGATAGACGTGAAGAACTCCTCAGGGAATCTCGCCAAGACGATTTTCTCCAGAATCTTGGAGAGCACAGGCAGGAGGGAGATCGGCCTGTGGTTCTCCGGGAAGAGAGGGCCCTTGCCGTACTTGGGTATCATGATCACCTTGGGATCCTTCCAGGTGGTCGGGAAGTGAACCAGGCGTCCGCATGAGTTGAAGATGCAGGTGATCGTGACGATCATCCAAGCCGGCAGGTTCTTCAATGCTAGAGTTCCTAAGGAGTCCGGGCCAGGGGCCTTTTTCGGACGAAGGCGGCGAATGTGGTCTTGCACTTCAAGTGTAGTCACAGTGGCAAGTAGGTCTTCTTCGTCAGGTTGGTATTCCTCCAAGGAAGTTTTCAATCATTTCGCACGTGTCCTCGTCGTAGACATCCGCGTGTGGGGAGAATTGGTCATCCATGGTGTCGGCGAAGGCCTCTGCTCGATCTCCAGGGGAGTAGACAATACCACGCTGTCCATGAAGTGGTCGGTTGGTCTTCTTCTCCCCTCGAAGTGCCCTGGAGATTTTCCAGATGCCGCCAACACCACCGTCAGCTTGATGTTCCACAAAGTCATCCCACGCAGCCGCTCTGTGTTCAACCAGGAGACGAGAGCACTTCCTGGCCTGGCGGTTGAAGGTCTGCTTGGCGTGGGGACACCGGGACTGCTGATACTCCCTTCGCAGTCTGCGACGAAGGCAAATCTCCTCTCTCAACTCCTCGGGTAGAGGTAGAGTGATGTCAGTCCGGGAGAGAGAAGATGAGGAGGCCGCCAGAGCTTCTTGGAGGATGGAAGTCAAGTCGTGTACTTGTCGGTCTATCTGGTCCGGTGACTCGGCAGGAGTTGGTGGTGGCCGATGTCTGTCAACGAGGTGGTTTGCAAAGTGGTGTCAGTTGATCTTGGTGGGACGAGTAGGAGGATATAATGGCGCTCCGTCGTCCAAAAGGTCGAAGACAACTGGAACGTGGTCTGACGAGAGATCTCCAGTTCGGCTCCGCTGTAGTGGATGGCAATCAAGTGATCTCAGCTCCTGGGGCAGGGACTTCTGCCAGGAGACGATGGGTCACTCGCCGATGCATCATGATCGCCGAGCCTCCGCCGGGTCGGTTGTTCTGCAGCTGCCTATTGGTGCGGTATATCTGGTATTTAGTGATATTGAAGCGATCTGTCGCCCTGAAGAGAGTCTCCTGTAGAAGACCGACGTCCACATCCATTTCAGTTAGTAGCTGACCGAGTTCCAGCCGCTTGTTTGCCAGCCCGTCGGCGTTCCAGCAGACAACTCTCAGCTTACCCATGGACGGTGGCGGACAACATGTCCATAAGGCGTGACATCAACGCCACTATGTTGGTCAGCTGAGAAAGTATTTGATTTAGTCTTACCTTAAGATCCTGAGGCAGGAGGGAAGCTGGGTGAGAAGTCGGCGTGATGTTTTTTGTGGGCGGCTGGGCTTGTAGTTCAGGGCTGGATGCAGGCTTAGGTGGCTCAGCACGAGATCTCGGTGTGGGCCTGGGTAGTACTGGTCTGGCAGGGGCAGGAGTGTCCTTGATTGTTGGGTTCTCTAGTTGATGAGAGGCAGGGGGTTGACGTGTCTCGGAGGTTGAAGTCTTCGGAGTCGAACGAGAACGAGCCCCCCGATTTTCCGGCTTCCGAGCTGGGCGATGACGGTGACGCCTTACTATCTCGAAGGCATCTTCCTCCCGGTTTTAAGTGGAGGGCTCCACGGTGTCATCTACGGTGGCAGGAGGGGCAGGAGCAGGAGCTTATCGAGGCTTAGGAGGCTCAGTCCTGGAAGGTACAGGCTTCTGAACCCTCCTGGCAACGGCAGAATACGAGAGCTGCTTCTCGTTTTTGAAGGTGACACACCCACGGTAGTTGGCAGAGTGGGCCTCTCCACAATTGCAGCATCTGGGCGGGGTGGAAGCTTCCTTCGGGCAGAGGCTGGACGGATGATTATCACCGCATCGTACGCAATGGAGCTCACGTTGGCAGTGGCTGGAACTATGCCCAAACCCCTGGCATCGGTGGCACTGGACTGGTCCACTAGCTCTGGTGTACTTCCTGACCTCCAGCCTGCAGAAGAACAGAGTCCGGGCGGTGTAGACATCAGTAGGAGGCCGGAGCCCATCGCCTCCACGGAGGGTGATGAGCCACAGGCTGGTCGGTTCTCCACGTCTTGTCTTCAGGAGCTTGGCCTCCACGATGCCATAGCCATCTCCTTGGAAAGCCTCGACGACCTCTTCCGGCGATAGGGTGGCTGGGAGACCTTTGATCACCACCTTGAGGAGGCGCTCAGTGGTCATGGCGAAAGTGTGGAACTTCAGCCCCTGTTCCTGTAAGTACCTTTGTAGTTGCCGAAAGTGGGCTACGGTGCTCGTATTCAGCCGTAGCGTCTGAGCGGTGCAGATTGCCTCCAGGTCGCCCCCAACCAGCTGTTTGATGGTAACAGCATGGCTAGCCCATCCTTTGGGGACGTCCAGGATGATGGGAGAAATGCGTGGCCCTCGCTCGACGTCCATGTCTTCGCCTGCGTTGGTGTCTGTCCGTCGGGTTTTCGGCGGAAGAGTCGGAGCTGGAGCCGCTTGTAGTTTCCGCAGACCCGCGGCGGGACGGCCTGAAGTTCCAGAGTTGGTCTCAGAAGTAGCTGGATCCATCAGCTGGGCAACTGGAGCAGAAGTCTCCGGTGGTGTCAGGTGGCCTTTGGAAAGGCATTTTTGGGATTTAGACCGGCTTAAGTTCCCCTGGCACTTGTTCGCCGCACCCTGGCAGCTCTCGAGGGTAATCTCGACTTTACTCAAGCCCTGTTCTCCTGTCCCGGGTGGCACGGCGTTGCTGGGTTGAGATGTAGTGGGCAGGCCGTGGATGGCCTCCAATGGGCCATCGGAGGTCTCCATCAGGCCGTGGGAGGTCGCTGGGGCAGCAGGAGCCGCAATCCGGGCCTCTTTTCCAGAAGAATCAATCCGAAAAGTCGAGGTGGATGCTTGACCGGTCAGTAGTCCTTTATTCATGTAAACTTTGTGTGGGATCTTGTTTTTCTTGATTTTTAATCTTATATTCTCTTCTGAGTCTGAACTCTCTGAACATTCTGAGGGTGAATAGTTCTTGTCTTCATCTATGTGATCACTATTATCAATCAAAGAGTCACAGTAGTTTAGAATAGGTTTAAGTTTTTTGATGAAAAATATTTATTTTTTTATGAGAAGTATTATCTAATGTCCGTCTTCCAGCACTTTTCTGGATTTTTTTGGTTAGGTTTAATATTAAATTTATTTTAAATTAGCGTATTTTACCTTACTAACATTAATAATACCCAACTAATTCATGTTTGATGTTTAAAACTTATTAATTTAAATTTTATTTCAAAAATTTTGCAAAAAAATACAGTCTATAATTCCTAACTTATTCAGTTAGTTATGTAAATATACACCAGAGCACGCATCCATAGTATAAGAGAGAAGACTAGGCAAATTTAAACGATACAGTAATGAACAATAAATTAGATTCCATTTCCATCTTCTAATAGTCTCCTCCCTGTAACGAATAATAATTTAACTTCTTTGTTATGTCACACTAAACTGAATTATTTTTATACAAATGGGTAAGCTGAACTTATAAATTAAATGGACACCAATGTGAAGTAAAAGAATACCAGAAAGACATCAGTACACAACATCTTTAGTCATGACTTTCCTAACAGTATCTATCAGTTTTAAAACGTATCAAAGAATTCTAATCTTTATTTATTTATTCTTTATTCTAAGTCACGTATTACTGGTTTTAGTTCTAGGACTAGCATTTAAATCAATCAGATTATAAAGTATTTATTATTGGTCAGAAAAAATACTTTTATTTCTAACCTCTTACATACATGTACTTTCCGTAAGTTTTGTTTTAAGTCCTTGAAGCATTAGAGTTCAATCTAATGATTATGTTTCCTATTTGTATTAAGAAATCTACCCTAACATATAAAAACTGCTCTGATATTTTTATGCAATGATAGAAACGCTTCTCAACATGTTTTAAATTCTAAGATAACTTTAAACCAATGAGCAATGTGTAAATTACGTATATTTGTTAAGGCTGATAAGAAACGCCTCTACATTCATACTCACTGTAATATTTTTTCTCACTTTTCAAGACTCCATTTCCAGCTTTATTTAACTAAACATGTAATGGTATATTAAAAATTCATTGTTATAGAAGTTTTCTGGATCTTTTCTGGATCTACCACCACCATTTTTGGTTAAAGGTTCAGTGAAAGTACAACTTAAGGCTCTCCCCAGGGTAGCGTCCTTTCTCCTGGTTATGGACGACCTGTTTAGGTTTGTAACAGTAGTGGTCTTTTCACACAGGTATATACAGATGAGTTGACATGATGATTCTTGGGAATGGAAAGTTTATAAAACCACAGTTACAGAATCGACCAATGCAACCCCAAAGAAAGCAAAAAACTGGTGGTACAGGATTGGTCTTAGTGCTAACCGCGGCCCAGGTTGCCCTTGCACAATTGGAAGGGGCCAACACTAGCCATCAGTCATTTTTTTCCAAGAAGGCTCTACTATTAAGTTCATGTCTCTAGTTAAGTTCTAAATGTTGTTGACAGGTTACGGAATTAGGGACTACAACTGTGAGGGGAATATAGTTATTGATACAGTGCAGTCTTTCGATCGGAGAGTCTTGTGATTTTCAGGCTGAGCTATTGTAGTGGCTTTATATCTCTGGGATTAGACCTGGACTAACGTTTGGGGCTGTTGTCTGTTGGATAAATACTCATCCTCACGTGGGCTGGCCTGCATCCTAAGGATAATCTGTCTCGCAATAACCGGAGGTAACCCAACTGACCCGGTTATTGGCTTAGATGGTTGTCTTAATCTAAATTGTTTATGTATTGTAGTATTAGGGATGATTGTTTACTCCCTTTAGTAGGAAGGGCCTTATCTAATCTTAAGCTATAAATGAGTTGTTAAATTACCATGCTGATTCAGTGTATAGTGTGCTACACATGATTTCAAATATATCTCAACGATTTACCATATACAATAATGATGTAGCACATAAATCATAACTTGAGTCAGGGGATAATCCTCATTAAAATGTTTATAATTAGGTTTTATTCACACGTTTGCCTCCTTAAAATGTATGTTAAGGGGTAATCAGATAACAAGCGTTCTGTTTATTGTTGGTAGTAGTTGTGACGTCAGCAATATAAGAAGACAGGTGAGACGTAAGCAGCACTTTATATAATATATTATTTTATATCCATGAAAATAACACAGCATTTATATAATTAATTTTTTTTATAATATTCTAAAGTGTCATGTCTCCGCAATTTTCAAACTTTTATCAATTCGCAACAAGCCCCGGATATACCACTAGGAACACGGCGGGACAGACGGAAGCAGGACCAGGATCAGGATTTATTAGGATTAGTTACTTTTATTCTTTATTAATCAAAATTATTTTACTCCCTATTCTCGTTACCCAAAGAGACTGTTGACCTATTTTTAAAAACCGTTACTCACAGCTCAAAGAACTGGAACTGTTCATCGGTATTTCTAACAGTATTATAAATTAAATATAGTTAACACAATTCATTTTTATGTTTCGTGTAGAAGCCACTAATTTGTGTTTGGTGTTGTGTATAATCCTCTCAGTACCCATATAGTACAGGGAGAATCAGTTATTTTTTTATTAAAAGCATCAAATGTTTAGGAAATTATTATTGATTATTACAAATATAAAAAAGTTTCGGTTCATAATATAAAATTAAATATGATAATTGATGCATTATAGTTATGTTATTTGTTATATTATTTTTTTAGAAATTTAAAATTAGATTATTGTAGACTAAAAAATTGTAATAAGCATTGATATAACATTTCATTTTTTAGAGTATTCCTGGATATTGTATCTAAACATTAATAATGTACCATAAAAATCGTAAATTTAGACGTGGACCTATCTTATTATTACCTTTATAATTATGTATTATTCACACGTTCGTCATAGTAAAATGTACGGATTTGGGTAATCAGATAACAAGCGATCTGTTTAGTGCCAGTTGTAGTCGAGAC
The DNA here is from genome assembly GCF_021130785.1 of Homalodisca vitripennis. NCBI lineage: Eukaryota > Metazoa > Arthropoda > Insecta > Hemiptera > Cicadellidae > Homalodisca > Homalodisca vitripennis. The sequence goes on from NW_025777290.1 coordinate 275,167, forward strand.
GTCAGCAATATAGGAGACTGGTGAAACGGAAGCAGCAATTTACATTAAATATTATTTTATATCTATGGAAACAACATAGCATTTGTATAGTTGAATGTTTTAAAATAATCCTAAAGTGTTTAGTCACTGCAATTTTTCTAACTTCATTCAACTCACAACTGGCCCCGGAAGTAGGTCAGGACCAGGACTTATATGGATGAGTTACTTTAATTCAATATAAATCATAGGTTTTACACACTATTTCTCGTTACACAAAGCAGTTTAAATTCTAGTTTTAGCGATTATTTACAGCACAAAACACTAGAATAATTGTTCTATTGTAGTGCTAATAGAAGTACAAATTAATTATAGTCAATAAAATACATTGTTATGTTTTTGTGTAAAAACTATAAATTTATGTTTGGGGCTGTGTATAATCCTCTCAGTGCCCAAAAGAGTTCAGGGAGAATATGTTTACATTAATCCGTAAACTTCAGAGAACAAAATATAGGCAGGCAGGCAGGCAGCGGGTAGGCCGGGACTCTCGTCCCTTCTGTGGTAGCGTCTCTGCAACAAGCAGAATGGCTACTGATCATCAGTACGTCCAGCCCCAAGAGGGACTATTTTTGCGTTGGGTCGTGGGGAATTGTTGAGTGTGTGGTTTTATTTAGGTCGGTGAAAAGTAGTGTAGTAGGTTGGAAAGTGAAGTAAAGTGGAGAGTCGTTGGTTTTTGTTTAGTACATTTAGTCTTCTATGGTGGGTCGTCTAATATTACTTTTAGTTGTGGGATTTTCCACGGATGGACGGCTTCCCGGGTTGCCCACTCACGGATGTGATCCCACGTTGATTCAGCTGCTGCTGCATACATGGCTCTCGCCTGGCCAGTGATGAAGTCATGCAGGCTGGGTAGTCCTGCAGACCGTAGGACGACCGTGTTTCTGACGAACCATTTTGTGTTCGTCAGTTGGCGGAGTGTCCTGTTCAGGAAGGCTTCTAGTGCCTTCCTGGTCGTCTTGGAGGTGTGTGGATACCAGGCAGGAGCCGCGTGTCACGATGGGGCGGACTATCGTTTTTTATAGAGCAGCAGCTTCGTGTTGATGGGAAGTCCGGAGTGAGGTCTCAGTAGAGCCGACAGCCCTTGACGGGCAGCCATTCCAAGGCGGATCCTCCCTTTGGCGGCAAGTCCAGTCGTTAGAGTCCTGTTGAGGACGACTCCCAAGTATTTAATAGACTTGGTCCACCTTAGTTGGCCCCCCTGCAGGTGAATCTTCTCGCGCTGGGCCGGATACTGCGGGTTTTTGGTGAAGCAAGTAGCCTCGGTCTTCTGAGTGTTGATCCTGACCTTCCACTTCCTCAGCCAGGGGTCCAGATGTTCCATCTTCCTTCTCATGTAGGCACATGACTGGCGGATGTTGGCCGACTTACTGTAGAACAGTGCGTCGTCAGCGTAGAGGGCGAGAGGCATCCTGGGAATGACTGGGATGTCATTTGTGTACCACAGGTACAGCACTTGGCCCAGTACAGATCCCTGTGGCACGCCCGCGCTGATGGGCCGAGACGACGACGCGGCCTGTTCCACTGAGACAGAGAATGTTCTGTCTGCTAGGTAAGACTGGAGAAGTCGGAACAAACTGCGAGGAAGTGGACTTGTACAAGAGCCCTTGATGCCAGACGCGGTCGAAGGCCTAGCAAAATATATTGGAGGTTTTTACATAGTTTTATCAAAAATAGATATATCTGTTTATGCGAAACATTTTCTAACTTGTGTTTTACAGCAATATTTCTAGCATGCCTAGTAAGCAAGATAATCGTAATAAGTTGAAATGAAATAATGCTTTCGTTTAAGATATAAAAACGGTAACTAATTTTAGTTGTAATAATATAATAACTTTAAAATTTGTGCCAAAAATTGTGACACAAATATGGTCTAAAAGTTTTAACTCATTGTATTAGTTACTGAAAATCTTGCCAGATCTCTCTTTCACAGTACAAGAGGTAATAATGGGTAAAGTAAAATTATACAGTGTTAGGAATGCCTGATTAGATTATAATATATTTGAATATAAAAATTCCTCTTTGTAACTGATATTAATGAAATTTCTGTTTCATGATAAAATATAATATATAATTTTGGAGAATAATGTCTCAGCTAAACTTCTAAATCGACAGTGCTCCCTGCCGGAGTGGACCATTGCCTCAATAACCCCGGAACACATTTGGATAGAAATGTGAGTTTTAAAACTACATCAGTAAATATTTAAATCCAGAATCCAAAAGACAGGGCTCCCAGTGGCACACAGAATCCGCTCCCAAACATAAAAAAGTGCACATGAGCAAGTCTCGTATCATAGCAATGCTGTTTGTTTTCATTGGCGTTCGAGGAATCGTCCATTTTGATTTTGTATCGCTAGGAAAAACTGTCAACGCAGCCCTTTACCTGGAGGCGCTCGAGCTGAGACGCCGGATCGCCATCATCAGGCCTGGTATTAAAGTCATCTTCAAGGTCCACCTCGGAAATGTCCCCAGAAACACGTCCTTCGTTGTTACTATCTACCCTTCCAGAACAGGACCCCTGTCGTACCTCATCCTCCTTACAGCCCTGACATAGCTCTGTGTGATTTTGTTTTGTTCCATCGACTGAATAGAGAACTGAAGGGAAAGCACTGGGAGTCGGAAAAAGATTAAAAAAACTTATCGTATATCTTGATTTAGATTATAAAACTATCCTATCATATACAAGAGATACTATAAAATATAAATGCACATATATTATTTGTTAAAAAGAGATATTGAATTTATGGGGCCGTTTTTAATTATGTTTTTGTTCTACTGAAAAATTTAGGTTTTGTTACTCAGTTGATTTTTAACCTGAGCCCTTCATATGATTTCCTGTGTCATAAACAAAGATTTTGTGTAAACGTAAATGTAAATAACATGTCAATATTTTATTTAATCATTTTAATGTTATGATAAATTGTAAGGGTAAATTTCTGCAAATTGTTACGAAAGTCTGCGGCAATTGGCTTTCATATTCTTCCCGTCTCTATGTTTCTAGAAGCCTTTATCTTTACATGTATAGCGAAATTACTAAAACCACACAAAGTAAAATTGTTTAGCTATTGGAATGGCATAAGTATCATTATCCTCTGTGAGTATATTAGCCTCTAGCAGCTTCCCATAACTAGAATCTGCAGCGTCTGGGGAAAATTTACCTCTTCGTTCAAGTCTATGGCGTTAGCATAGCTGTCAAATATTCCATTTTATCTAGAGGATCTTCCAGACTCTGAAATATTCCGAGTCCCAGTCTGTAAGAAATAAAAAAACAAATACTTAAAATTTTAACTATCAACCAATGAAACTTTTCCCGTTGGGAGCCTTTAATATTTGAGGCTCTAACCTATATCATCTCACAACCTCGTGAACAAGAAATTTCTCAACAATTTTCATATATCACCCATGTCATCAACTTTTTTAAGACATGCAAGTCCTTTATAACATGTTAAAAGCTCTTCAGCTTGGAGATCGGCACGCTTTTTCTAACGGTAATCAACTAAAATTGTAATGTAATATTTATTATAGAAACATTTTAATTTATCCTTCTCAAAAGATATCCATATATCTGTAAGACAACTAGACAGTTTTGTAAAAAGACGCTTTAGCTCATATAATTAATCCTGTATAATGCAACTTTACGTAAGGTTAATAGAATTACATTGGTGACTTGCACTTATGTAATAAAATTGTTAATACCTGTAATTTTGTAAGAAAATTGAAAGTTGTTCTGTATTATGATGTACTGAATACAGTATTTGTTATATATAGATTTTAAGATGGAAATGAACAACAGCGTAGACGGCATATCGAAACTACCATTGGATATTTTATACCACACACCATAACCTAGTACGGACACCAATATTTAAAATCCTGTTTTATTCCATATTTTTATGTACAGAATATACGTACATATTAATAATCAGATAATAAGAATTGGTAAAAATTCCTGTATGTTGGTCGGTTGAATGCTGAAATAAGACGTAAAAATACGTAGTTTAATATAGAAATAAATGAAACAGCTGAAACTTACCCAACCATAATGTGTATTAAAATTACAGATTTCCATGGAAACTAAAAAGAAACATTTTTATACTTTTTTAGGTAGTTTTTTTTTGCTCAAAAGTATTTAAACTCGTAAGTCGGAAAACCAACACCAGATGCGATGCCCAGGAGCAGGACCAGGACATACAAGGATGAATGACTTACTTTTATTGCTTGTAAATCAAAATATCTACTCTCAATCTCACTCACTACCCAAAGCAGTCTATACAATTTTTTTCTAGCAACTAATAATAACAGTACAAAAAATGGAACAGTTCATTTATAATAATAACGAGATTAAAGAGGTATACCTAACAACTTAATATACATACTTATAATTTCTTAATATTTATTTAAGATACCTATCTGGTTTTTTGTTAACGTAATTATAGTTTTTAACAAATCCCGTTTGTTCGTCTTATGTAGAAGTTGCTAAGCTTTTGTTCTGGGCTACTTTACTCACTCTGTACCGAAAGCGTACAGGGGGGAAACAGTTTATATTTTTTTCCAGGAACTAAAACCTATATGCACTTTGGATCTATTACCATACATCGAGACCTATGACATACATAATATATTATATTTTAAACACTTGTTGCTCTCTATAGTATGTATATGGATAGGCAACCACACAAGAAAAATTGGTTTAATGTTAGTACTATACTAGTTTTGACGTAAAGAAGCAATGTTGCTATACCAATTACATGGTATACTTTAGATAAAAATAAAAAATTAATAAATATAATTTTATTTTAGAATTGTAAATGGATAGGGAATAAAAAATAGTAAATTTATTTGTAATCCAGCGGCAGGCACGACACGCTTGGAATCTGGTCTAGACCTGACTTGATGGCAGTGAATGCTAAACAATAGTTTACAGTGGACTCTATCTTTGTTTGGGGGCGAACCTGCGTTGAGAGAGATTTAAACAGGCCTGCAGGAACAGGAGCGTAGTCGGTGCAGGCCGAGAAACCACGCTCTGCTACCATTCCGAGTTGAGAAGCGATAGAGTAAAGTCTTTAGTGCGAGTTTAAAAGTAGTGTCGGGCGTAGGATCCGTCGGTATAAATTATTTTAATACCGAACTCCAAGACCTTCACGACTAAAGAGCTAAGTACTTTTGACTGAATTATTGAAATTTTCTAAATTTGAAATTTGCAAAATTAAGAAGTGTATTAAATTGAAATTGGAGTTGAAAATTTGAAATTAACGATCAAATTCTGTTGAGTGAGGACTATATTATATATAAATTGTAAAGGAGTAATTTATTTAAAGTCTAAACTAAAATTTCATTGAAATTATAGGCATTGTAGTAAAAATTAAGAGCTGCAGGTGCTGCACCATATCCTGTAGGAACTTGTGAAAAATTCCTGTTGAGAACTGTTTAGTTTTGTTTGAGAATTTTGTTTGAAAGAAGTTTATAATTATTATTTTATTAGTTTTGAGAAGAAGCCTGTTTAATTTATTTCATTCAAATTTATTCAAGTTTATTATTTTATTTCTATATTTTATACACAAGTATTTAGAGGACAGTGTGTCATATTATATCGAAAGTGCCTTGCCAAAGGAAGTAGTAATTTTAACATATTGTTCAAAACATTGTTTTGGTGGAATACAAGGTTAATAATTGACATTTGAATTGATTTAATAAACCTGAATATTTCTAAAAAAGGCGCAGTTTTAATTTCCACCAGTATCTACTTAAATCTTATGAGTTCGAGACTATTTAGGGTCATCATAATAAAAACAAAAAATTTTGTATATTAACATTCAGTATATTTGCCAAAAGAGAAAATGTAGGTAAACAAGTCATATGTACTAACAAATACTATTTAATATCCATAAAAATAAAAGGACATGTAATATAATTGCACGTATTTACACCATTCAAAAGCTTTAGGTTCAGAACTCAACATTCAGCACGTAAGAGGAACATCAGCTAGAATAAGATGTAATGGCTAAAAACCGGGACTAGGCTTTACATGTACATGTATTAGTCACTTTATGCTTTAGACTTCTAAGTTCATTCTCGTAATATCTCTTCTTAACCACAGTACTGTGAGTATTAAATACAGCACAAAACACTGGAAAATGTCATATATAATAGTAATAAAGTAAATTTGATTTCATTGTTTTGCATCTTTCCATTTCGTGGTTTTCTTTTTGCATAGATACAAGAAAATCATACTTAATCCAGGAACATTTTTTACCTTTTGTGTAAATACAGAAATAACTGATGTATTGGGTGTTTTTAATTCTGTCTGTACCCAAAGCGTACAGAAAGAATCGATTTAGAATTTAAAACACCATTTCTCAGTTCTTAGTTACACTTTGTATTTGCTCATACATATTTGAAAAATTTAAGAAAGTACAAGGAGAAATATTTCATAAATGATATATATATTTAAAATTTATCTAGCAACTTTCTGTACGATACATTTTGCCCTTGAGTTGAAAACAGTTTATGCTAGGTGTTTATGTATAAAACTATAATTAAGTTAAGTGTATTTACTATATGTAATAATTTGTTCAAACTGTGTCGAATTTTTGTACAGATTTATGGTCTATTATATTAGATGTATTCACTTAGTTTTGGTAAAATTTTCAGCTGGAAATTAGAGATTTACATTACATGCAAAAGTAAAAAGTTTGCAGATCATATCATTGCTTAGATATCTGGAAGACAATTTTACAACCCCTAGCAGACAAAACTTTTCAGCATAAAATTCAACTGTAGGGTAACAGGGACGAGAGCAGGACAACAATTAGTGGTCAGGCATTCAGGACCTTGAAGAATGCGTCCTGAAAAACAGACAGACGGGTGGCGAGAGAGAACTTTTCAAACACAACTCGTTTATTCATGAAAATCTCCCTTCACACCGTAAATCTAAGCACGGGACATACCATCTCGTCTATAAACAGACTAAAAATCTAAGTATACACAGTCCAACCTTAGAGAAAAGAAAAATGACACGAGCTCCTAAATCATGTTGTAATATAATAAAACTTATAGCGCAGACGGTGGCTTAGAACTGCAAAGTGAAACTATGAGACCAAAGATTTTGCAGACTACAATTATTAGAGTATTTCTCCCTTCCCTTCAGCATTTAATTTGTTGTTTTCTTTTGGAAACTGAAGTATGGATACGTATCATCAATGCTTTGCTTCAGAAAGAGTAAATTTCAAGGTTTGTAATTGTTGCAATATTTTCAAAAGCATTTGTTTTAAATTATACTCTTCTATTATCAAAGCTAATAGGCTATATTAGGTATAATTATATATTCGTAGCTAAATTATACTTTCCAATATTGTCTTAATTGGAAAATCGTGACATACGTATGCGAGAGAAAACCTGGCTAAAATTTAATTCCAGTAAAAAATTTTCTTAACGTTATCACAGTAACGTCATATCATAGTTCCAACTTACAAAACCGTTCGCTAATAACAATGCAAAGTTTTTAACTCAGTTTCTAACGACAATTGAAGGAGCAGTTCTTTATTTCACGTGCGCGTTACAACCTGTATTACAAATTATAAGGCATTTCAGATTTAATGAATTTAACCTGCATCCATTGGTTAAAGGAAGTAGCCAACGAGGGGTCCAAGGGGTCCGGCCCCCCTAACTTCAAATTGTTTCAATTACATTTTAACAAACGATTATCATTATTAAAGTAATTTAGTATTACTGACATATGTTACTCAACAAGATCGTTCTCAACAAAATATCGGGTAAATAACTTTTTAAGAAACAAAAAGAGGCCTTACTCTCTGTCCACTACGGGAAAATATTAGTCGTCTGAACCACACCCACTAAATTATTTCCCAGCTATGTTCTTGACTTTGTCAAGACACAGTTCTCTGTATTTATTTTCAGTGTTTCATTGAAGTGAGGTCCAATACCAACACCATGTTCGAGAATGTAAGTAATAGAAGTGTCCAATCAGCAGCTAGTTCACTTTGTAGCTGCAGGGCTGTGCAGTAATAATTAACTGATAAAAACCCCTAGTGCCTGCTCAGCTGTCTGACTGGGGCTCGCTGAGAACGTTTAATGATCGGGGTCAGTGTGAAGGACAAAAATAAGTATACTGGTGTATTTCACAATGAATAATTTACAGGTTAAATTACAGCTTCGTAGGTTAAACTTTAGAAAAATATATAAACTGGAATGTTTAAAAATATCGGTAACAGCTACGTAGCTGAATGTGTCTAATTTAGTCTTCCATATCGTTGGCTGACGGTGATGTCACTACCATTTATGTGTCTGACGGTTGGATGTAAATGTTCTAAATGAAACGATTATCTTTGATAAACAAATCGCTTTAAAATTGTTTTACTTCTTTGTAGCTCTTATATTACGATCCGTTTCAAAGCTAGTTTTGGCTTATTTTTTTATCAATAAATTTTACGAAACTCAAGACTTTACTCATACTTTTGAACGCCTGGCCCCTAGACTAGAAAATAAATACAACGAAATCTTATAATAGTGTTTCTTAAATTACAATATAACGTCACCTGCATAGTATTACATATGAAAAACTGTATTAAAGAATCCAGATAATATTTTTCTAAAAGTAGTATATATCTAAATAACTTATATCCATGAAAACAACGGAGGAATAGTTCGGGACGTTCAATTTTTTTAATTTTCCAGTACAATATTCAAAAATAATTCTAATAGCAGCACCTCGGGAACCACCGAACTAGGAACGATGTGAGGCTCAGAGAGAGGACCAGGACCAGTGCGTTTTTTTTGTTTGTTTATAGATCATAGTTTCTGCTCCTATCTATTGACACACAAAGTACGTAGTTTACATCCTACTTTTATCTACAAAATTATTTACATCATAAATTACTATAACAGTGTATACGTAAATTATCAGAAATAAATAATATCAAAAACTTAAAGTAAAAAATAGCGTGATTAAAAGTAAACAAAACTTGAATGTTTGTAATTTTTTCAATACTTTTATACCTTGCATAGGGATGTTTACTACAGGTATACAAAATAAATCACACTAGTAAGTTCTACGTACAATCAATGGTACTTTGTCTGTTAAATTGGTGTTTTGGCTCTTTTAAATTCTTTATATCCAGAACGTAAATGTATAATAGACTTAACAGTTTCTTCCAAAGATATTGAATGACGTTATTTACTTTGGATCTTGTTTGCACAGTTAAAATGAACATGTAATTATTTAATAAAATCATTTCTCACATATGGCTCACAGCCATCTTTCAGGTAGCCTATTCTTTATTATGCTAAATATTACCCGTGAGTTCAAAGTAGTGGTTATTAACTGACTAATATTAAAAAAACCTAACTTATGTGGAAACACTTACATGTAATAATTCATATAACTGAACAGTTTAGCAAACAAACAATAATTTAACCCCCAACTTTATGATATTAATCTTAGGCTACGAAATGAAAATCAGTCTACAGTTAGCAATTCCGTACTGTATTCATTATATTTTCAAATTCTTAAATTTTCGCTTGAAGTACATTATAATTTATTTTCATGACAGTTATTGTAATGTTAATGCAATATAGCAATATATATTATAGTATATAAATGCAAAGGTGCACTTGCATATCTAGTAGGCATATGCTGAAAAATTACCATAATGTGCCTAGTAGACACCTTTTACCGTAGCTAAATAATTCTGTCTCAGTTTATCAACTCCAGGTCTTGAGTTCGAGTGTTCATTCGCGCATAATTTTACTTTTTGTTAAATTTGTTCAGTATCTTACTAGTTCGGGAATTACAATGGTTCAGATACAAGGGTACACGACATAAAACCCATTCAATCCAAGTATCACAAATAGTAATGCTGTACTAGACTCCATTGTTATGATCAAATACTTAATCTTTTCGTTTGAATTAAATTATAATTTCCTTCTCATTACAAGAAATTACATTATATATCAGTATTATTATAGCATATTAATGCAAAAGGTATACTTACTTTCTAGTTGGCACTTGCTGCAGAAAGAATTACAAGAATTACGTACATCTGTAAATGTGGATTAAAAAAGTTATATTGTAA